>NC_056749.1:395944841-396244841 GCF_019279795.1 Protopterus annectens
TTTGCCTTCACAAGTACCTCACTGACACCAAATGAAACATTTCTCCCAATAATCCCTGTACAAGCAATTTAGTGACACCAAAAGTGACATTTCCCCCAATGACCCCAGCAGTAGCTTGTCCATGTATAACTAGGCACTTCAATGATATCAAATGCAACATTTCCCCAAACAATCCCTTCAGTAGTTTGTCCATGTATGCCCACACACTTGACAGACCCCAAATGAAGCATTTTCCCCAGGAACCCTTTCAGTACTATGTCCATGTCTGTAAAAGTATTTCACTGACACCAAATGAAATATTTCCTCAATGACCCCTTCAGTAGTTTGTCTATGTATGCCCAAGTACTTCAAAACATGGAATGAAACATTTCCCCCAATGACCCTTTCAGTACTTTATCCATGTCTGCAAAAGCACTTCACTGACACCAAATTAAACATTTCCCCAGAAATTCCTTTATGTTTTCATGTATGTCCAAATACTTTACTGACACCATATGAAACATTTCACCCAGTGACCCTTCAGTAGTATGTCCATGTCTGCATAAGCACTTCCCTGACAGCTAATGAAACATTTCTTCCCAATGATCCCCTCAGTGGTTTGCCCATGTATGTCCAAGCACTTCTCTGACACCAAATGAATAATTTCCTCAACGACCCTTTCAGTGGTATGTATATGTATGCACAAGCACTTCACTGACCCCAAATGAAAGATTTCCCCCATGGCACTGGTACAGTACAGTTGACAAGCAAGCTTCATTTGTTGAATATTACTGCTAAAATGTGTAAATGTATCACACTAAGAAAATGTGTTGCATAGTGACATATATGCACATCTATCCTACACCGGCAAAATCATTATTACTGGATAATGCTCTGTACAGAATACTTAAGCAGCCCTAAAAGCTACATATTTATCAATGAGGATGCTTTTTGCTCAGGTAGTTACCCTCGTGCTTTATTTTCTACATGTGCTTTAACCACTCACTGCCATAAAAAGCACTCACACAGACAGACAGACACACACACACTCACACACGCACAC
Organism: Protopterus annectens; assembly: GCF_019279795.1. Lineage (NCBI taxonomy): Eukaryota > Metazoa > Chordata > Ceratodontiformes > Protopteridae > Protopterus > Protopterus annectens. The sequence goes on from NC_056749.1 coordinate 395,945,884, forward strand.
ACACACACATGCGCACACACACACACACACACACACACACACATACACACACACACACACACACACATACACAGACACACACACACACACACACACACACACACACACACACACACACACACACACACACACACACACACACACACACACACACACACACACACACACACACACACACACACACACATATCCCACTTGAATTTTCTGGACTTGCCTTATTTTCTCACTGCTGCCATTCATACCTGTACAAGTAGAAACACTAAAGTTAAAAGCAAAGCACTCAGTGTTTCACTATCATAAAAAAAATGTCACAAGGATAAGAAAATAATTCTGATGTATCTCCATTATAAATCTCTTCCCAAACTGTTTCAAAACATCTTTGCTGAGCTGCAGCAGGGTGATACAGTAGTATTTCAGTTCCTAACAAATCTGACTAACTACCATTTAAACAGCAGCAATTACACATCGATCGTCGCTACTTAAAAGATGTCTGGTACTGCTTGCAGAACAAATGACTCCCAAATTAAGGAGAACATGAAACAGCTAGATAAGAAAATAAAAAAAGGGGTGTTTGCCTGGTCTAGCTGAGTTTGGAAACACACAAAAGAATTCATTGCATACATGTTTTTTTTTTTTTTTTGGCTGAAGGGCTCATTAATTAATTTTTATTTTTTTTTCTGTGCTGCTATAAATTCTGCACATTTACATGGGTTAACAGTTCCCTATACAGTAGCAAACAACTAGAAAGCAAATTTTTCCTATAGAATGGTCCATAACACTGTACCCTAATTAAAGAGCAAATACCTTGTGTGCCAACAACCTTACAGCACCTAGCTGGGCGTTGAGTGGCAATACTTAGAAGTTATGTACTTACCATAACTGGGTATCTGTGTTGTCCATTTTAATTCCTCCTCACTAATGGGTCTTGGATCCGATATCAGATCTGACTCAGCCACTTTCCAAGACTGTAGGATCAGAGTCTTGAGCTCTTCCCTCTACCCATGATACACTGTACCTTCCTCAACTCTGCAGATCGAGTTTGCTGCCATATAACTGAAAGGATTATCACAACTACAGAGAAAGAAAGTATCTGAGGCTCAAACCTGGAACCCATGTGTTCCGAATTCTTCCAAGTACTTCTCAAAGGCACCATGCCAGGGGATGGATGGGAGAGATGTGAGGAGGAATGAAAATAGACAACACAGATAACTAGTTATGGTGAATACATAGCTTATAAATCTGATGTCCTTTACATTCCTCCTCACTAATGGGTAAGAGTCCCCAGCTACATAATCTCTGGGTGGCCCTTAAGGAAGTATGTGCCAGAGCACAGTCGAGCCAAAGGATACCCTGCTCCTAGAAACAATATCCAACTTATAATGTGAAACAAAGGTATGAGTCTTAGACCAAGTGGCTGCAGCACACACTTCATCAATTGAGTCTCTGGAAGAGAAGACGGATGAAGTAGTCATAGCCTTGGTGAAATGAGCCTTGGGAGATCAGGGCAAGTCTATACCTTTCTTAGAATAAATGAATAAAATGCAGTCTGCTATCCATTTAGATGAAGTGATTTACAAAACTGCCTATGCTGACTAGCTTACTGAGAAGTAGAGAAACAGCTGATCAGACTTCCTATGACTCTTTGTTCTGTGGAGGTAGAAACATAGTTGCCTGTGAACATCTAGGAGATGTAAAAGATATTCACCTTTGTTTGAAAATTTGAGGAAGAAACCTGGTAACTGAATGGATTGGTTAATGTTAGACTCTGTGGCCACCTTAGGCATGATTGATGGATTTGTTCTTAAGGATACAATATTTTTGTGAAAAATTATGTAAGGAGGTTTGGCTGGCAAAGCTTGAAGCTCCAATATTCTCTTAGCAGAAGTAATAGCTACTAAGAAGATTGTTTTCCAAGAAAGAAATTTCATGTCAAAAGAATCTGCCAGTTCAAAGGACTTCTGGGTAAGGCCTTGCAGTACCACCATGTGATCCCAAGGGGGGAAAATATTTTTTATTGGAGGTCTAAGATGAAAAACTCCCTTCATGAAAACCTTACATAATTTGGGAGAAAAGAGAGATGAATTTCTCTTCCCAGCATGAAAACTGGATATGGCAGCCAGTTGGAGTTTGATGGTGGAGAAACTAGTGCCTTCTTGAAAAAGAGTGCTGAGAAAATTTAGAATTGACAGTGTGAATGCTAAGAAAGGATCAATATTTCTCTTTGACAGCCAAATTGAGAACCTCTTCCACATGCTATTGTAGGCCTTTTTAATGGAAGTCCACTGAAAGGCCAGGATAATGTCACAGACAGAAGGGGTGAGCCTGGACTTTCTTGCAATTACTGGAAATGGAGAAACCATGCTGTCAGCTTTAGGGCATGAAGACTGGGAAGCTGTCTTTCAGATAGGTGAGATATGAGATCATGTATGGAATCCAGAATCCAAGGTGGATACTTGAGGTGAGACCAAAGAAAGGGGCATCACACCTGGAAAGGCCAGAAAGAGGCAATGAGGATTAAGGAACTCTTTGACCTGATGGCTTTCTGTAGAACTTTCAGGAGCAATGGTAGTGGAGGGTAAGTATAAAGGAGATCCAGGAGCCAATCATGGATTAGAGCATCCCTCGATGACTCCCCCTTAAGGGAGATCAGAGCAAAATATTTGTTGCGCTTGAAGTTCAGGGGACAGGCAAAAAGGTCACAACAACGTTGACCCAAATGGCTGAATATCTTGTTCGCTACTACTTGGTTGAGGGACCACTCATGAGGGGTCAAAAGTGACTAGCTAAGTCTGACCACCAGAATGTTGGTTACCCCCAGAATGTGTGTTGCAAATCAGAAAAATGGTCTGAAGAAATTGCCCATTCCCAAACTCTCGTGGCCTCCCTGCATAATGGGTAAGAATGGGTTCCTCCATCTTTGTTAATGTACTGGACTACTACCATCTTATCTGTGTGAATTGTAATCATTCCCAGAGGAAGAACATCCTGGAAGGCCTGCAATGTAAGAAGGACTGCTCTCATCGCTAGGACACTGATATACAATTTGGTCTCTGCAGGCGAATACATGCCTTGGACCATCTTCCCTTGGAAGTAGCCACCCCCCACCCATACCAGGAAGCATCCATGGTTACTGTGGCTATGGCAGGGGAAAGAGAGAAGTGCCTGCCCAGAGACAGGACGTGTGATTGCAGCCACCATTGTAGATGATTACTGCAGATCAGAGACAGTTCTATGGGAATAGACAGTGGGTGACAAAGAATGGACCATTGAACGTCTATGGTCTACTGGAGAACTCTCATAAAGAACCTTGCTAAGGGGACTAGAACAATTGCAGCTGCCATTGACCCCAGAGCCTGTAGAACCAACTTCACTGGTAGCTGTGGAAGATCTAATAAATCTTGAATGTGTTGACTCAGAAATAAAATGTGATGCATTGTTAAGAAGGCCACTTATATCATTGTATCAAGTTGTGTTCCTATGAACTCTAAGTTCTGAATGTCAAGTTTGACTTTGCTAGGTTTATTGTAATGCCCAGGTGGTTGAAGATTCTCACTAGCTAGTCCCTGAACTGTAGCAGAAGATACCTTGTTGGTGCAGTAAGGAGCCAGTCGTCTAGATATGGAAACACCTGGAATCCCTTTAGCCACAGGTAGGCAGCTATGACTGCCAAACATTTGGTAAACACCCAGTGGGCTGTGGTGAGTCCAAAGGTAGTGCTCCAAACTGGTAATGATTGGCTCCCAGCCAAACGTCCAAATGACTTCTGGAGTGCCTGTTGAGCTTGATATGACAGCATGCGTCCTGAAGATCCATGGAGCACACCCATTCATCCTTGCGTAAAAGTAGCAGAATGGACTGAACAGTAATCTTTTGGAACTTTCACTTCTTGATGAAATTATTCAAGTTGCTGAGATCCAGAATAGGTCCCAGGTGCCCTGTCTGTTTTTGCCACTAAAAAGAAGCCAGAATACGTTCTGAATCCTCAGCTCAGTTCAGACATCTTGGATGACTCTTTTTTGCAGTTGTTTTTGAACTTCTTGTACTGCATACTCCCTCTGACTAGGTGGTACTTCAAGGAGTTTCCTCCATGGACTTTGAGGAGTTAGAGAAAAGGGAATGTAATAACCTCTGGATATTATGTTTAGCACCCAGATATTGTTTATTATACTTGTCCAGGCAGCCAGGTGCAGGGATAGATGACCTCCAACTGCCTCGAGAGATAGACAGTCAGGCAGTGCTTCAGGAGTGCTGAAAGGGCCTATCAGGGAAAGATTTCATATAGCCCTGATTCTGCAGACCCCCCTGCCTCTGGGGCAGTGTCTGCCATAGAAACCTCTCCCTCTACCTCTGGAGGAAGTATCCCCACTTGTGTGCTGAAAACACCCTTCGACTTTCTGAACCAAGTTTTCTTCCCTCCTCATTGGTTCCAAGAGAAGGTCTTCTGAGAAGTAGAAAACTTGATCCTCATGGCAGACAAAGTCTTTTCTTCTTGCTCACTGCAGGTTAATGAGTCTTTCACAGAAGGTCCAAACAAGGAGGACCCATTGAAGGGGGTATTAATGAATAACGCCTTGGAGGATTCCACAAAGTCATAAAGCCGCATCTAGGCATGTCTCCTGATGTCTATGCCTGTACCTACTGCTCATGAGGTGCCTTCCGCCACATGCAAAATCAACCTCATTTAAGAATTAGTGAGGAAAGAAAGAGTAGCCAGTTGGAGAGAGACTTTTTCAAGTCCTCCACCAACATGGTCTCGACAAGAGAGTTGGATAATTCTTTAACCAGGTCTCTCAGCAAATGGGTGAAGTGTACCAAATAGTTTAAAGACCTCAGTATAAAGGTAGCTGAGGTGCTCTAGACTCATTATTATGCCCATGGACATTAGAGTTTTGCTCTGCTAGTTCCTTCTTAGTGGCTGCTGTAACAACAATGGCATCTATACCTTTACTCCAATGTGCACACTCTGATGGTGACTTAGAAACCTGCCAGGGCACTTGGGGATAGGCTCGACCATGTCTGGTTCCTTACAGGCCTGGAGGTAGATTAGGTCTATCAGCTCAACTGCCAGAGGAGTCACCCAGGATGTAGACAGGCCCATCCCAAAAGCCTCCAGAAACACCAATTCCGCAGAAGAAGGAGGTTGAGAAGACCATCCACATTCTGCTGGAAAACTTCTAGAATGTCTCCAAAGAAGACGTCCTCAGGTGGCAATTGGGGAGATCCTTCTCCCTCATAAAAATCAGTGTCCTCTGTGAGGGACTCCATAGGGGAGTCTATGTGCCTCATTTTACACTTTTTCTTTTGAGGGACCTCTTCTATGGGATATTCCGGGAAGGTACTGGAAGATAGGGGGACTCCCTGAGATGAAGTAGTCTGGAGGCTCCTCGAGACAGGCTGACCTAGGACAGGAAAGATGGGCTCAGTGTTCAGATCCAATGATGGACAGAGCAGACCCTGGGGGTAAAGAGATTACTCTCTAAACCCAGAGAAAGTCCTTTCTGCAACCCAGAAGGCCAATGGGCCAGGGGAGGCTCCCCTCCCATTTCCTCGAAACTGAAGTCACTGGAGGGGAAAGAGCACAACCCCCCTATGGATCTGAGGCCTCCCAACAGAACTGGACCCGAGTGTTGAAGGCCAAAGCCCCAAGGGGAAGTGATGGATCCATCAAAGTCAGAGCTGGAGTCAATCCCTAGAGCTGGTGCTGACATCTTGGATTCAGGGCATGCTCTGATCCGACAAAAACAGACTGGTGCTGGTCAGGGATATAGTTGAAGTCAAGGAAGGAAGCCACAGGCTCCTGGGATTCCCAAAACCAGGGTTCCAGATCAGAAAAGGAGTCTGTAAGGAAAGAGTAGAAGCACTCACTGATCCAAGATGGGATGGAGATTGTAAGACCACCATCTGGATCTGCACCCTGAGGAACTTCCACATCATTCTGTCCATATCAACCTCAGTCAAACTTCAGGAAGACATGGAAGAAGCTGAGGAAGCACGTCTTGACTTAGCTGGGGTTTGAATGATATTTGAGGGAAGAGCCAGGTATACCAGGTTCACATGGAAAGCTGTTGTCAGGCTCCTAACCATGGATCCAAAGCTCTGTGACATGAGGAGGTGACAGAAATATCACTATAGGATCTGTAGTCATCTTAGAGGTGCTCAGTGCCGAGGAAGATGGATCTGACAGATCCTTCAGATCCGACACTTGCCTCAAAACACTAAGAGCCAAAATTGCCTGACCCGAAGAAATCTTCAGATCCAAAAATGTTATGGAGGTGCTCGGATCTGATGCTGAGTGATCCAAATCCTTAAGACTTTTTTCTACCATGCTCCAAGGACTCTCCAAAGGAGGCTGAGAGGGGACACTTGGAACCATCATATTTAAGGGGGTGAGCCCCAAAAGTGGAGGATATAGGCAACAAGTCCTTTAAAATGAGCTTGCTGCTGTGGCCAGCTAAAGCTCAAGGACTGAAAGCTACACACGAAAACACTCCACATCTAGATGTTCTAGGCCTAGGCAATAGGTATGCACCTCTTGTGGGGATTCGAGGTAGGGGTCTTGTGCCCACAAGAAATGCATCTCTTGAAATCAGTTTTTTTCTCAGATATTATCACAGTTAGCACACACAGGGAAATAAGACAAAAAAAAACAACTACCATTAACTACATTTGCAGTAAAACAGCTATATAGACTAAATAACAAAAACCCAAAAACCTTAACTAGAAGGGCACTTTTTTCCTTTTTTTTCAGAAACTTTAAAGTCCCTAACGCTTCAAAACATGCACACACATACACACAATAACATTATTCAGATATGCTGTTAGATGGTGGGAAAAATAAAATATTAAAAATAAATGAGAAATGATTACTTCTTCTCTATAATTTGCTAAGAAAAATAATAAATTCTATTTTTTATCCTAATATAGTGTTATTTTTAAAACATATATTGAAAATGACCCAGAAATTTCTCTGATTATATAAAAGAAAAATATTTGGCACATATTTTTTTTAAGAAAATCAGTGAATTAGCTTTGCGTTATGGTTAATTCTAGCACTGTTTTAATGGAATCTTGCTTAGACCTTTAAAAGATATTGATCCATTTGTGCTTATAAAGATAACATTTTTCCTGTGTGCACATATATCAGTTTAGCAGATACAAGCACACACATATATATATATATATATATATATATATATATATATATATATATATATATATATATATATATATATATATATATATATATATATATATATATATATATATATATATATATATATATATATATATATATATATATATATATATATATATATATATATATATATATTTAGAGAGAGAGATGTGTATACATACACATACACACACACACACACACACACACACACACACACACACACACACACACACACAGGTTTCACCCTCGTGACCAAACCACACCAACCATGGGTAAATTCAGCATTACCCACACCCAGGTGTGGGCTATTACTGTAATAGCCATCTCACACTCTGGCATATGTATAAAACACCAAAACTGTAAAATAATCAATATACCCTGAGTCCTCAGGATAACATCCCTGTCAAAAGCAAGAACCCACTGAGGGGAATCAGAGAGTTTCTGAAAAGAAAGTAAAATTTCTTAAACAATAAAATACTCCCAGAAATTAGTTCACAACATGATCAATTTATGTCAAGATTCTAGAGTTATAGGAAAATATGCAAACAGCACTTACCAGCTTCTCTGCATCCCTAGCATCAGATTTTGAATTTTCCCAACAATGATCTTTGCTTTTTTTTGTTTCTTTGTTTAAACCCAAAATAACAATGCTGTGTGCATATTGTGTTTTGCTTTATTTTAAACTTTAAAAGAAAAAAAGAAAAAGAAATTAACTAAAATACATATTACATATGCATACATATAAAATACATATTATTAAGCAGCTAATACTAACTAGAAGTTAGTTAAAAGAAAACTCCACCTTCTCCTCATAGGATCACAGGCTCATAGGATATTATTAGGCTACCGACCCAGAGGTCATTTTAAGCCTAGTCATTTCATCCCAATGTAAATATCATGAAAATGCTAGTCAATACCCAATATATCATTTAGTGACAACTGCACATGTCTAGCAGGATTGTGGGCTCTATCTCTATCCATGGTAAGAATTAAAGTTGCTACATCCACTCGTCCAGGTTCCTCTTGAACAATATCATACACATGCTCTGTTTCACATGAATTGGGAGCCTGTTCCAAAGACGTGCCAGTCGCTTGGAGATAACTGTGTCCCTCCAGCCCCTCCAGTATGTCCTATTTAAGTTACAGGCCGTATTTAGTTCCCTGGAATGAGTAGCCGTAGTCCCATTTGATTTACTGATATGAAGCAAGTTCATTAGGTTTGGGTCCTGGATTACTGTGTAGGCCAGGCATAAGTCTCCCCTAAGAAGTCTATATGACATGGAGTATAGTGATAGGGACTTCAGTCAATCTGTGTAAGGCACATGCTGGAGCCCCTTGATCTTCTTTATTAGAAACCTTTGCGGTCTCTCCATTTGCTGCAGGTGCTGTGTATTGTACATGCCGAACGGGGTGTTATACTCATATATGGGCCAAATTAGTACAGAGTATAGATGGGCTATAACCTCTTTTGCATTTGGGACAATGCCTTTACTAATCAAGTGTGCTATGCAGAAAGCCTTCCTTACTACAGTAGACACATGGTGGCCGAAGTTAAGGTTGCACTCAATGTGTGATGCCAGGTCCTTTGCCACTTCATGGGTACTTAAGGTATTGTTGTTGACTTGATAGTGTGAGGGGACATTGTTTGTTCCAAAGGGAATAATGGTGCATTTCTTTACATTCAGTTTGAGACCATGACTAAGACACCAGTTGGTGGTCTGCATGAGACCCTCCTGGAGTATACTAACATCATTTGGGGGTTCAATGATTGCACCTAGTTTGCAGTGTCTCCAAACTTGGTCAGCCACAACCCCTTAAGTTTGACCTAAAATTCTGAGACGTATATACCAAACAGTAGGGGGTCCAGCACTGACACCTGTGGCACACCACTGGTAACAGATCTGCTGGTTGATGTGGAGTCAGCCACCTTGATAGCATGTGTCTAATTTGTGAGCCAGTTGGCAACCCATGTTATAACAAGGGGGTTTACATTCAGTTTGCTAAGTTTATTGGTAATGCCTGAATGTGGGATTGTGTTGAAAGCCTTTGCCAAGTTGAAGTATGCTGTGTGTACAGACTTGTCCTCATCAGTGGCCCTGGTCACATTTTCAAAGAAGTCCATCAGATTTAACAGGCAGGATCTGCCCTTGACAAAGCCACATTGGATAGGTTCCAAGGTTTGGAGGTCACCTTTGTCTTTATTTATGAGGTCCTTAATGATACATTCCATGGCCTTACAGATGAGGTTGGTCAGGCTTATGGGTCTGTAACTCCCTGGGTCTGTTGCTAGGCCACCTTTGTGGAGGGAATAACTACTGCTTTTCTCCATTCCACAGGAACAAAGCCTGTGGTTAGGCTATAATTGAAAAGGGTACTTAATGGTAATGTTAGTTAATGTTTTATCCTGTTTAGAAGACAGCCTTAAGATGTCATCTGATTCCATGCAGGCTGTGTTTTTTGCCTTGACAAGGCTTTGAGGATCTGCTCTTCAGACATTTAGGGTGGGGGGTTGGGGGAAGGTCTGTGGTAAGTTAGGAGGGATAAAGGAGTAAAATATTTGATAAACCTATCCAGACAGCAACTTTTTGTGTTTATTGTAAAGTTTGCTGATGCTGAATGTCCACCATGCCAGTTTCTTTTTACTTGGAGCTCTAGTTTTGATTCTTTCCGGTACAGCCAAGTTTAAACATTTATTTAGGTGATTGTACAGGGCTTTAGTGTAAGCTTCGGCACAGTTACCACTTCCAGCTTGGGGTGGGGCTTAGAATGTAGTTATACCTTTGCCTAAGAGGGTATAGTTTGCCTTGGTGAAGTTTTTTTAGTCTGATTTCACCCTTTATGAGTTATGGTGTTAGTGCCAGCTTGAAAGTGGCTGTTGTGTGGTCAGATTTAACTAATGAGTGCCTGACGGTTACGGCAGTGCATCTGTTTGACATGTTAGTGAGGACGAGATCTATAATATTTGTTCTTTTTGTTTGGGTATGAACAATTTGTTCCAGGGCATATGAATTAACAAAGTCAAGGAACTTTTGTGCTAGCAAGTTGGGGCTAGCGTAGGTTTCCCAGTTGATGGTGGAATAATTGAAATCCCCCATAACCAGAGTGTTCGGTAAAATTTGGATATTTTCCAGTTTGGTCAAGTAGGCTTTGTGGGCATTGTGACCCATGGAGGGGGATCTATTACAGGCTATAACTTGAATGGGGGTCTTACCCACTGTAACCTGGATTTAGAGTAACTCCATGGAGTTGTCTAGTCAAACTAGATGTGAGATGAATTTATCTCTGACATACATAGAAACACTGCCTCCTTTGGTTTCTACACATTCATTTTGCAGTCTAAAGGTGTGGAAGGCATTGTAGCCTTGCAAGGCCTGAGTACTCTCTGAGGCCTTGAACCAGGTTTCTGTGACTGCACAGAAATCTTCATCTTCTAGTGATAGAAGTGTTTCCAGGGAATGCAGTTTTTGTTTAAGCTGCTAGCATTTAGCAGCATGACCTTATTTTGTTCTGGTTGGCTAATTTCACATCGGTAAAGTTGTTTTTGAGACATTGCCTAAAAAAGGCACTATGGGGAGGGCAAGAGCCTTTCCCAGCAGCTGACAGCCTAGAGGTTCAAGTTGCAAATCGACTCTGGCAAAGCAGTGAGGTTTGTCCACCATGGCTTCCCAGGCTGACTGGAACTGGATCCCTTTTGAATGACACCAAAAACTAAGCCAATTATTGAAATCAATAATTTTTTTATAATGTGGCATCATTCTAGGTGAGGGTAGTTTCTACCCAAGGCTAGGGACATACCTGTCTGGGACACATATTCAGAGAGCACAACCATGTCTCTTTTCATATAGATCAGTGAGGTACATCTCAGGTCATTCACACCAACATGAACTATGACAATGTCATAATGATGTTTATTGATAGTGACCTGAGTGCATGCAGGGTCTGATGAATCCTGGCACCGGACAGGCAGCTGACCATGAATTTCTCCATGTCTGGCCTGGTGAGTAGGACATCCTTGTGTCACAATACTGAGTCTCAAGACAAGACAAGAAAATTTGTTTTTGAGTGTTTCACCTTACAGGCTTCTCCTGCAGTTTAACTCAACTCTTAGGTTGCTTTCCTCCCTACAATACGATTCCAGTACTGTGTAGGTCCCAGAAACCTGCTTGTACTTTATAAAACTTTCATTTCCTCGCTTTGGTATCAAAGGAAGGGAAAGACGAGCCACTTTTTTTAAGCTTAACTTCTCAAATAAGTTACAGAGGAATTTTTCTACACCTGCATGACATAACACAGACGCAGAGAAATTTGTAATCAGGAGGTCAGGCTGCTGTAAACAAGACAGAGAGTTATGAAACTGATTTCCATTGTGTTTATTGCAGAGAAAAAGAGAACTTAAACAGATTCACAGCTGATTCCAATGCAGCCAGGCCTTTCATAGCAAAACAGAGCAATTAGATCAATCAGTGGTTCAAAGAGAGTTTTCATCTCTTTTGACAAATACATATAAGAAGCATCACAGTACTGAATATTAAGCTTTAAATGTTTGTTTATGTTACTTTACATTTTAAGATGACTTCTATTATCAAAGATGTCTGTGACATATAGAGAAAAGTCAAAAAATATTTTTTCTTGTAATTCTTGTAAATTATCAGCACATTTACCAAAGAGTAGGGGGAGGGGCTGTCAATTAATCTTGAACTATAACAATATACTTTGAACAAAGGCTTGTAATTTAGCAACTGTTTTGGTTGCAGCTGTATAATTCCTTAGTATACTAGAAAAACAAGACCTGAGACGCCCACAAATAAGGGCCATTCAAGAAATAAAAGAAGTCCTGTTACAGACAGTACATAAGATGACAATGACTGACACTAATCCCATGATATGTTAATGGAATGGGAATGCACCACTTCCTTATGTCTAACATGACTCATGTAAAGCAGACTTGAAATGGATTATAGGAAAGAGAAAGGTTTGAAGAAAAATAAGATCACGTTGATATGTCAAGCCCCATTGACTGCCATTTTGTAAAAACATATTAAAATTCTACAAGAAGCAGTCAGAATGATTTTGAGATGTGAAAATAGCTCAGAAAACAGTGGTAGAGTGAAAAGATAGATTTTGTTTTTATTCTAAGGAAGTGTTTTCCTTTAATCTGACCCCATAATTCTCACTGTTGCAGTAACGGTAATGGTAATTAACTGAAGCTGATATTCCTAATGAATATAGCTCTTAACATCTTGCTTCAAAAATCAGGAACAATTACAAAAATAGTGATTAAAAAAGGAAGCCTCTCTAATTCACTAATAAGGCCAATAGAACAACGTAATTTATTTTCTGAAGTACAAAACTCAAATGCCTGACATTACTGCCCAACTGTAAATTCAAAACATGTAATAAGGGACAAGGGCAAAATCAGGCATGTCACGCAAAACAGGAACAGCAGATAGCGATTAACTGACAGAATGTTCCATCTATAGCAGAAGAAAAATAGTTTACTGTTTAGTTTTGTAGGGGAATCAAAACAGCACTTCATAGTTAAAGCAGTCGGGGGGGAGTGTGATAAGTGAAGGATGACATCAACTTGTGGGAGATTTTGTTGCAGTAAGGTGAACATGGGATGCCCAGTATGTCTCAAGTATTAAAATACGACCAAAGTTAATGTTATAGGTTAAACTGTAGGATAGTGTTATAAAAATGTCAGAACACCACATCTTTGAAACTCTCCCTTTAAACAATAGGGTCAATGAATCAAAAATAGGAACAGATTTTAAATATTGCTCTTATAAATTTAGAAAGTTGCTAGAATAACAAGATTTGTTTTAGCTTGGATTTTCCTACAGATATGATGCCTGGAATTCAAACATGACATTGTATAGTGACTTCAAAAGAAAAAGGAGAAAGGAACCACAATGAACAATTATTCTAAAAACCCAAATTTTAATGTAATGAGCAGTTTGCTCTTATAAGTGCTTAACAACTACTCTTTATATTATAACTTTGGATTTTACAACAGTTGTTCATTGTGGTTCCTGCAGAAATCATATCAGCCAAAACAAATGGTAAAACTAAAACCACTCAGGATACAAGTGAAAAGACATAGAGGATTGAACAGCTCTACAGTATTATTATTATTATTGAAGGATGGGAGCTAAAATGCAAAAATGGTTAAAGATGGAACTGTAAGTCTGATTCAAACATGACAGGAATGCAAAACCAAAAGGAAGTTGACAATGGGAGCCAAAACAAGAATGGAATTGAAGAGATATGGGATATTTAAAAGAAAAATGACACTGTGGGTGGAAATGTGAGTGACGTACATAAAGTGGACATTACTTTGGTTAGCTGTAGCTCTACCCAAATTTTAAACACTGGGATTGTCCCTTTAAAAGAGAAAGAAAAAATCCACAGGTATTTGTAACATTAAGGAGAGAGGAATGGACCCCATGAGAAGAAGTGGCACCTAATATGGTGCAGTTTATATGCAGAAAACAAATCAATGTTAACTAATAATCATAAAGCAAAGACAAACATATTTGAAAAAATATATAGATAAAGGCATCCACACATGGTAAATGTTACAAAAATAGAAGAGTAGCACAGAAGTCTAATCTAGTGGCAAGTAAGCAGTTTGATACAGAAATGGAGGAGATCAAAACTGAAGTGACAGACCAGTTATGGAGTGAAGGGTTTGAATGGGAATCCCAGATGCAAATGTCACTTTGGAATGGTAGTTTATTAAATCAGGTACAGCTTGAAGAAGTGATAGACAAAGTAGAGTTGTGCAGTAGTAGAGAAAATCATTCATTAGTTCAGTTAAATGTTGAAAGCTGTAAAGATGCCTCACAAAACAAAATGCCACAGTCATTTCAAAGCCAAGATATTTCCATGTAGAGGCAGAAAAAGTAGGAAACACAAACTGTAGAAAAAAATCTCAATCGAGAAGAAAACAATTTAAAAGACAACGTGCTAGATTTGATATAAATTGATGAATATAATATGTTTGAGAGACAGAGGATGCCAAAAGTGAATAATACATGAATTGTTAAAAACTTAATAAGCCAAAGTAATAAAGTAACAGGTGCTATAAAGAAGAATCCATACTATATAACAGAACTTAACAGAATACACTATTGTACAGCAAAACTAATAACAGACAAGATATTACCAAGAAGGCAGAGATTAGTAAATGGGCAAATAGATTACCACTATGGAAGAACCAACTAGAATCACTTGTGAAACAGTTAAGAAAAGAATTATCATTACTGGAATAATACAGAAAAGGAAATCAATGTAAAAAATTACTAGAAAAGTGAAAAAGATAAAAGAAAAATACAATATCAAAACATATTAGGATTTGAGTTATATGATCTCTTAACAATAAATTAAAAATCCCTGTGTAGGCTAAAAAGCTTAGGAGATACATTGAGAAATATAAAGAAAGAATACAAAAACAATCAAGGGATGACCCAAAGAAAATTTTACAGGGAGTTAGGAAAAAAACAGCAATAATTGAGATATCATCAGGAAAAGAGGAAATTAATGCATTGTTGAGAAATATCTATGAGGATCCAGTTGAGCACCATAAAAAGGCTGAGTGGATAAAAGAAGTAAAAGAACAATTAAGAGATGGTGATATAGAAGATAGGGATTGGAATGAAGCAACTCCTTCTGAGCTAGAGATAAAGGTAAGAAAGTCTACCATCTGGAAAAAGCCAGGTCCAAATGCTGTACATAATTTTTGGTTAAAGGTATTGTTATCCTTGCACTGTGATATAGCCTCAAGTAAAAACTATTTATAAGTTCACCTTGAAATGACAACAGACTGGCTAACAATGCGGAAAACTATACTCATTCTTAAAAGTAAACCTGAAGAAAACCCTAAGAATTATCGACCAATAGCATGTCTCCCAACAACATCTACACTACATGTGGGAATTGAAGCAAACAGAGTATACAGTCACTTAGATAAAAATTCAATCATGGCTATAGAACAGAACAGGAATAAAATAGATTCATATAGAACAAAGGATAATATTTTGTTAAATAAAGCCATAATGGAGACCTGTAAAAAGAGAAGGAATCTTAGTATGGCATGGATAGATAACAGAAATGCATTTGATAGTACTCTTTACTCTTGGACTATACAATACTTACAGATGTACAAGATCAATCACATATTGGTAAATTTTAAAACAATTACTATGAAGAAACAACAAACCAGTTTGCAGATGAACCAGAAAAAAGGACAAATTGCTATTTTGGGTGAGAAAATCCAGCATGGAATATTATAGGGCGATTCTTTGCCACAGTTATTGTTTTGTCTTGTTCTTAATCCATTAGGCTCTTTGCTCAACAGCCTAGGCCATGAATTTAGTCTAACTCCAAGAAAACCATCAAGTGAAAGGAAATCTCATCTACTTTTTGTGGATGACTTGAAACTATATAGTTCATCAGACGAACACCTGAAAGAGCAACTACAAGTTGGTAAAGCCTTTTCAGATAATGTGGTCTCAACAAATGTGTAAAAGCAACATTTGAAAGAGGAAAATTGACTCAAGAAAATATAAAACTTGGGGAGGAATGTGATATAAAAGATTTGGAACAAGGAGGAGTGTACAAACATCTTGGAAAAGATGAAGGGGTAATGATACAGCATAAAAATGAGAACAAAGCTCAGTAAGACATATTTTAGAAGACTAAAATAAATACTGAAATCAGCTTTGACATCTAGGAATAAAGTTCAAACTATAAATCAGCTTAAACTTCCTGTTTTAGCTTAAAGCTTGGGGTGATTGACTGGCCATAAAAAGAGCTGGATAAGCTTGACAGGAAATCAAGAAAATTGTTCCATGCCCATCAAATGATATACAAAAAAAGCAGTGTTTGCCAAGATTGTATATTGCTGAGTCTGAAGAAGGAGGCATGGGCCTCCTTAAAATCAGCTACACAAAAAGAATGTTGATTGTGGAATTGCATAGTATTTATTGCCACCATCAGATCCAAAATTAAAAGTTCTAAAACATGAACAAAATAAGTGCAAGATGACCTTCCTGCTTTGGTTAGCAGAAGCCTTTAGGAAAAAAGTAGGTGTGGAAATCCAACCAAACTTATATAAAAAAACAGGTGGCAACAGAAAGTGTAAAAAAAAAAAAAAACAAAAGAAAGAATACAAGGAATGAGATCAGGAAAAAGGAATGGAAATAGAAAGATCACAATTATAGCAAGAAGTATATAGATCTGTTGGAACAAATGCATGTTGACCAAGAGTTGTCATGCAAATAGTTTAGATGGGATGAATTTAAAATGAAAGATGAAAGGTTAAAATTGGCAGCCTAGGACAGTGGATTACATACCAGATAGTTCAGAAAATCCATAGAAAAAGCCAGGAGATTTAGACAAATGTAGGTTTTACAGTACAGAACTAGACACAGTTACACATCTTGTTACACTCATGGCTGAAAGTTTGTACACTGAAAGACATGTAGCACAGTTGCCACACTGGAGACTTTGTAAACATTACAACACAGAGGCAGCTGACAGACATTGGAAACACGAACCACAAAAGATTGTTGAAAAGGATGAAGTAATGATTACATGGGATCACCACATACCAGCAGTTGAGAAGGCAGAAGTAAATGGACCACATATTGTAGTTCAAGAGAAAAAGACAGATATGGCTTTGATTATTGAAAATGCTACACCTAGTGACTACAGTGTCTAATAAACTGAAAGACATAAAATTGTAAAATATCAGGACTTGCATAAGAAACTAGAGCAATGTCGAATAAAGACACACAGATAGTTTGAGTTGTAGTAGGAGCAACTGGGCTAATAAAAATGAAACTTCAAAAATATAAATATATGCTACCAATAAAAGTAACCCCTTATGAACTGCAATTCTGGGTACATTGCAAGGGCAGAGAAGAGCACTCATACCAAATGTCAAAGAATAAAGCAAAACTGATTCCATTAAAGTACAGTTGTGTAAAATCTTACCATAACTGTAGATGTCCTTCTTTTCTGTTATAATATTCATTACATTAGGGATACCCTGTCAAGGGTGGCCTGACATCCGGCCAGTATATCAATGCCTTTAGGTTGCTTTAAGGTACACCATACGTCATACGTATGCTCGTCAAATAGCATAGGGCATAAAGGTGATATCCGGACATACCATCCTCAGAACTAAGAGCCCCATTAGGAATGCCAGTCCAAGGAAAAGAGAGGTAATTAGTACATTCAGAACAGAAATGGAGCAGGGGTGGAGGGAGGGAATGAATACTGCAACAGTGAAGAGAAGGACATCTACCATTATGGTAAGATTTTACACAACTGTACTATGTCCATACATTTCACTGTTGCAGTATTCAGTACATTAGGGAGACTGCCAAAGCTCAGGGAAAAACTTGGGAGGAGGAAGGACCAGCAGAGCCCTCTAGAAAGATATGAAGGCTGGACCTTAAAAAAACAACTCTAGCTCTGGAGATTCCAACCAACTTGTAGTGTTTGGTAAATGTATGTACAGAAGTCCAGGTAGCTGCTTCAAGAATGGAGTTAATATGCAACCCCTTGAAAAAAGCTCCAGAAGAAGCCACAGCCCTAGTAGAATGAGCCTTAAAAGAATAAAGAAGGCTCTTACCATGAAGGGAATAACACAAAGAAATAGGATTTGAAATCCAAGAAGAAATAGTTTGCTTGGATAAAGCTAATCCCAAGGACTTGGGATGAAAAGAAACAAAGAGATGATCAGATTTCCTAATAGTCTTAGTCATATCCAAATAAAATATGAGCTGTCTATGCACATCCAACGTGTGCAGAACCTTCTCACTGGCAGATTGTGGAGAATGGAAAAAGTGGGTAAATGAATAGATGGATTAAGGGACAACTGTTTCACCACCTTGGGCATAAAAGAAGGCTTAAAATGCAAGGACACCCTGTACTTATGAAACAGCAAAACAGGAGGGTAAGCCATAGGAGCTTAAAACTCAGACACCCATCTGGCAGAAGTAAGGGCCAACAAAAGTATAGTCTTCTAAGAGCAGTGTTGCAAGGAAGCTGAAGCTGCAGGCTCAAAAGAAGTCTGAGTCAATTTTTCCAAAACAAAATTAAAATCCCAGGGAGGAGGAACAGGTTTCTTGGGAGGCCTAATATGAGGAATGGCTTTAAGGATTTGTTTAGCTTCAAATCTATAAGCTAAAGGAGGAGATAAAGCAAACAAGCAGAGATAGCTGAGAGGTGGCCTTAACAGAAGAATAAGCCAACCCAGCATTGAGCATTTCACACAGATAAGAGAGAGCCAAAGGAACATCCACAGAAAGTGAATCCAGTATATGAGAAAGACACCAAACAGAAAACCTCTTCCGTTTGGATAAGTATGATTTCCTGGCCTCCTACAGGACCCTAAGCATGTCCTCAGGAAAAAAAAAGGTATCTATGTGGAATCAAAATCCTATCACCCACAATGTCAGTTGCAGAGTGGACAGGTGGGGATGGGTGAGAAATCCCTTGTCCTGTGTGAGTAGGTCCATTCTGTGAGGTAACTTGTGATGATTGCCCTTGACTAAATGCAGAAGAAGAGGGAATCAATGCTGTCATGGCCAAAAGGGAGTCACCAAAAGATTGTGGGAGTATCCTGTTGAATTTTAAACAGGACTTTTGGAATAAGGGGAAGGTTAGGGAAAATGTAAGGAAATATTCCCTTCCAAGAAAAAGATAAGCAACCACCTTCCAAACCAAAGGACTTGGGACTCTGGTATAAAGTAGATGTCATCTGTTTACAGGGGAGGCAAAAATATCTATTTGATCTATTTGAGGAGCACCCCACTGATGCACAATGTCCAGAAATACATTCCTGTGAAGCATCCATTTGTGGGATTGAGTTAAGGACCTGCTCAGAGTGTCTGCCACAATGTTTAGACCTGAGAGAATATAAACTGCCTTAAAATTCACTTGATATTGTACAACAAGATCCCACACTAGGAGTGCCAACCAGCAAAGATGATAAGATCTTGATCCCCTGTTTGTTTACATACCACATCAGTGTGGTATTGTCTATAAATACCTTGACAAAAAAGGAGGAAAAACCTGAAGTGCCAGCACTGGAGCTCTCATTTCTTTGACACTGATGTATTCTTTCTGTTGAAGAGATGACCACGGCCCCTGAATCCTTAGGTAGCCAAAAGCTGCTCCCCATCCCACATCTGAAGCATCTTTTGACAGCCCCTGAGAGAGAAAAGGGGGATGAAATGGAGCACTGGATTTAGAGACAACTGCTGGATCCACCAGTGAAGTTCCATCTTGAGACAAGTAAGAAGAAGAAGTACAAATTCTAGGGGATGTGCATGTTGAAGCCAAACTGACTTCAGAAGCCACTGAAACTTTCTCATGTGGAGTTTGGCCACAGGGAGCAGAAGGATGGAGGGTGCCATAAACCCCAGAATTCTCAGTAATTCCATGGCTGTTACAGAGGCCAGAGCAAGAATATTTTGAAAGAAGAAAATGAGTGTTAAGGACTTGGGAGGAGGCAAGGATGCCAACATAGGCAGTGTCTGTATCCTGCACCCCAGAAAAACATGGTCTTGAGAAGGAGTCAGAAAAGACTTTTTGAAGTTTATTGTGAACCCCAAGCTTTGCAGAAAAGAAATGACAAAGTGAAGTTTTTGCAATAGGATCTCTGGCAAGGATGCCTGAATTAGAAGGTCATCCAAGTAAGGAAATACCTGGATTGCCTGAATCCTGCAAAAAGCAATCACAGGAGCAAGGCATTTGGTGAATACCCTTCGGGCAGTAAAAAGGCCAAAAGGCAAAGCAGAGAACTGAATATGCCAGAAAGCAACAAAGTAATGTTAAAACTTCCAGAAAAGGGGATGGATCAGGATATGGAGATAAGCATCCTTGATATTCAGAGACACCACATAAGCCTGAGGAAGCAAAAGAGGGAACAAAGTCTGAAAGGACAACATTCGAAAGGAGGGCACCTTCAGAAAAGTGTTTAGATGAGAGAGGTCTAGAACTGGTCTCCAAGTACCCTCTATTCTGGGTACTAGAAACATCCTGAGTAAAACCCCCTCCCCTTTTGGGACACAGGCACCTATTGAATAGTACCGAGTCAAAAGGTCCTGAAGCATCTCTGAAAAGAAGGAGAGTTGTTCCTCAGGGGGTTGAGGAATACCCATAAAAGGGGGGGGGGGACATTTTCTAAACCATTAATTACTGATGGAAAATAATGAACAGGACCCAGGAATCCTGAGTAATCTGTAGCTAAACAGGGGGAGAAAGAGAGACAAAGAGATAGAAGAAAGTGGCTGAGAAAAATAGGATAGTCAGACAGCAACTAGCTTATCTGGAAAAGGAGACTTCTGAGGCACTGAAGTCTGAGTAGTCATAGCAGGAGGAGCCTGTTGTTACCCATTTATCCTTAAGAGGAGGGTGAGATTGCCTGCAAATAAAGGCTGGCTTATTGTGGTAGTTTCTTTGAAATTTAGGCAGAGGAGAAAAAAAAAAACGTTTAACTTCTTGTAAACCATTGCGCTTATCCTGAAGGGACTTATACATAGCAGCAGCAGCTTCATCAAACAAGTGTTTATTGCCAGGAGCATCCATCAACTTAGTCATAATATGATCAGGCAAAGTTTGAGGCCAAAGCCAAGAATACCTCCTCATCACTGACCCAAAAGCAGCAGATCTACAAGAAGCATCTGCTGCATCATAACTACACTTGACTGAATGATGAGCCACCTGGGAGGAAGTCCCTAACAGGAAAAGGCCAGAAGATTTACCCTTAGAGTCTGGAAGAGCAGAAATAACTTGATAGGCCTGGGACTGGAGACCTAACAAATACCTGGACATATGGGTCTGATAATTAACAGTCCTAAAAGCCAAGGTAATGGGTATAAACCTTCTTGCCTAGCCTTTCCATGGTCCTGCTATCTTTATCAGAGGTCAGCAACATGGGAGAAGGAAGCAAATGAGTGGGTTTGTCAGAATCTATAGACACCACTTTCAGTGGAAGGACACGTGCACAAAAAGTTACAGTCCTCAAGCACCCCATAGAATCTATCAGGTTTCTTGGGAGCAGGGGCTGAGAATCTGGAGCCTCAGAAGCATTGGAAAATGCATCCAAGAAGGCACACAAAAACAGTAGGAAGAGCACAAGGTTTAGGAGAATCCATCTGCAACAATTCATAATATCTTTTACAAACCTCAAAAACCTGAGCACATCCCAATTAATTAAAGAACACCATCATCGTGGAAATCCTGTCCCCAAAAGAAATCTCTACAAAGGAAGTATCAGGACTGGTAAATTCCTCTTTCTCTGATCCATAGTCCAAAGAAGAGGGAATCTGAGAAGAGTAAGCAAGAGATTTGTCATCTGAAGTACAGGACCAAGGGGGCTGGAACAGAAACTCCCTGAGGAGGTTTCAATGCCATCAAAGCACTAGACAAGCCCTGAGTGAAGGACTCCCACTCACTCTATGGGTCCTTAGGAGCAAGAGTAATTTGTTTAGTCTTTTGCTTTTTCTTCAATGGGATGTCTGCCTGATCAGATTTGGAAGGTTCTGACCCAGGATGACATTCAATAATGGTAGTGTGGACTTCTTTTATGACTAATATTTGAAGAACACCACTAGGTTCCTCGGCCAGCAATGGCACAGGTGTTCAGACCAACAATCAAGCAATGGGGTTCAGACTGGCAGCAAAGAAGTTCTGAGGATGGAATGTCCAGATGTCACCTTTATGCCCTACGCTAAGTGAGGAGCATACATGTGACAAACAGCATACTTCAAAGTAACCTAAAGGCTTTGGTATATGGATGTTAGGTCACCCTTGACAGGGGATCCGTGATGTAATGAATACTGCAACAGTGAAATGGAAGGACATCTACATTTATGCACTGATTAGGACTGGACTCCATTCCTGTCAAGGTATGTAAAAACCTAAGCACTGGTAGAAATTAAACCAACCCATTGATTCTAAAGACAACCACAAAGCATTCTATAGCTATGTCAAGAATCTCAATGGCAACACTCAGATCTGCTCTGAGTTACACCACAATGGCACTAGATATACAGAACCAACTGATATTGCCAACATCCTGGCAGATAGTTTCACTGCTAACTTTATCCCCCCTCACCCCCTAAAGGGCCCATCTCTATACCGGAAGAATGCAAAGTTCCTGTAATCCTGGCTGCACAGGTAAAAACCACACTCTCCAAAGCCATGAACACAGCATCCATGGGACCTGACAACATCCCAGGGTGCGTTCTACATGAACTACAAAACAAACTGGTACCCTGCCTAAGTACCATGTTCAATCATAACCTCACTTTAGGCTTTGTGCCCACTGAATGGTGCACAGTGACAGTTATCCCACTCCACATATGGGGAGCCACCACAGACCCCGGGAACTACCGCCCCATTAACCTGATGAGCCTGGTCTGCAAGGCTATGGAATGTATCATCATGGAACTTATAAACAATGACATTGGTAATCTCCAAACTGTGGACCCCACCCAGTCCAGGTTTGTAAAAGCAGATCATGTCTCCTAAACCTGATAGACTTCTTTGAAGTGGTCACCAAAGCCGTAGATGAGGGTAAGGTGGTTCACACAGCCTATCTAGATCTCGCCAAGGCTTTCAACACCATCCCCCACTCTGGAATTATAGATAAACTCACTAAACTAAGTATAAATCCCTATGTCATAAGATGGGTTGCCAACTGGCTCACAGAACCCACACTGTGAAAGTAGCAGACTCCAAATCTGACTTCAGACCAGTGACAAGTGGAGTACCACAGGGTTTAGTCCTGGGTTCTAGCCTGTTTGGTATCTACTTCTCAGAAGTACAGGCTAACACAGAAGGTCTTTGGCTAATGTAGTTCACAGATGACTAAAAACTAGGAGCCATAATCAAAACTCCTAATGATGTGGACATCCTACAAAAGGGCCTCACTGAGACAGATGCCTGGTGTCAAAGCCATGACCTCAAGCTCAATGCCAAAAAGTGCATTTTCATCCCCTTTGGTAGAAACTCTGTACCCATGAACTACCACATAGGTGGTAGTCTACTTAACACCGAAAGTCTGATAAGAGACTTTGGGACACAGATGGACAGTAGTCTCTCCTTGGATAATCACAATGCCACAGTAGTCAGGAAATCCTTCTATTTGGCACACCTCATCACAAAAGGTTTCTCATCCAGGAAAAAAGAGGTCATTGTTCCCCTCTACTCATCACTCATTGGACCCATTACAGAGTACACTGTCCCTTTTGGTATGTACCTCACAAGACATCTACAACAACTAGAAAGGCCATAGAAATACCTCACAAAGAGGATTACCGGACTCAAACAGATGCCCTACGCAGATGGTCTCAAAAGACTCCAGCTTTACTCTATCGCATATCGCCTACTCAGAGGCGATCTCTGCCTAACATACAAAGCTATGTCAAACCCAGAGCTGTTGGACATGCTCCACTTAAAGAAATCCCAATCCCTCCAAGCTACATGTTCTAGGGACCTAAACCTTGTCACCACAATGAACAGAACATGCTGGAGGGACAGATTCCTGTCCCAGAGACTTTCTATACTCTGGAATAAACTACCTATCTATATCAAACAAAGCTCCTCATTAGTACTCTTCAAGAAAAATCTTGATGATTGGAGGGTAGATAGGAAATTCACCTCGGGGATCACTTCTGTGGCTCTGCTTGACAGGGGCACAGGAAAATAAAAAAAAACTCCACTCCCTACAAGCTCTCCTCACACATCAGAATACTGACATCTGGTCACTGAGAGATGACTTAAAGCCACAGAAAGCATGCCAGCAGTGTAAGGCTATAATGCCTTCCACACAGCCCAGCTACTACACAGACAGGCACTAAAGATGGAGGTGTCTCAATTTATATGAAAAATGAATATACCTCAAGGCTAATCAATTAGAATGGTGCATTTAAACTTCTCCATATTCAAATCACTACAGGAAAAATTCAATACCACTTCCTTGCAAGTTATAGGTCCCCCTCTATGATCCAGGACACCCATAACATGTATATAAACTTTCTCAAAACACACACTATCCAACCCAATACCATTTTCATGGGTGACTTTAATTACCCTACTTTTAACTGGGAATCCCATGCAGCACCAAACTTGCAGGCACAGAGATTCCTGGATTTGTAAACACAAACTCCATGGACCAGACTGTCAATATGCTGACCAGGGCTGCAAACATATTGGATCTGGTCCTCACTAATATGGGAGAGTGCTGCACACACCTTAGTTTAATGTCCTCTCTGGTATGATCAGACTACAAAATGGTTACCTCTGAAGTAAAAAGGAAACCCAGAACCCCAGCTAATCCTGGAATGTTCAGGAACAACTTTGAAGCTAACTTACTACTATTAGGTAATAACCTGGAAAAAATTCAAACCCCTATAAACCCTGAGAACACTCCTTCCTATGTGGAACTGTTCACAGAAACTCTATACAAATATTTTAACAACTGGTAAAATCACAGCATCAAAAGGGTCTACGGAAGGAAGAAATTTATGGTAGAAATTAGGAGGTATACCACCCAGCAGGATAAAAGCACTCTCATCAAACTAAAACAACTGACAGGGAAAAATAACATCTACAAAAAACACATTTGAGGTAAAATTGGCCTCCCAAGTCAAGGACAATCAGAAGGCATTATTTAGCTATGTCTGCAGCCTCGAAGGCAATACACAGTTGTGTGCAGAGCTCACTGTTAATGGAGCCACCTAAAATGAGAGAGAAGATATATCTAACCTACTGACAGACAAATTCAAATCTAATTTTACCCCTCTATCCCCCTCAATCTCCCCTGAGAAAATACCATCAAATATAATTCATCCTACTATCTGTAGGGAACAGGTCCTCATCAGTATCTCTAAGGCCAAGAAGACAGCATGGATGGGCCCAGACAGTATCATAGGATGCCTTCTAAAGAGCGTGAAACCTGACCTACCAGGGTCTCTGAAATTGCTAATCTTAGCCTTCAAACAGGCTTCATACCTCATGAAAGAGAACAGCAACAGTCACCCTCTGCATGAAGGTGGGGCATCTGCCTTAGACCCTGGAAACTGCAGACTCACAAGTCTCACTAGTCTCACATGCAAAGCCATGGAAAGAATTATCATACAAATAATCAACAATAACTGAAGAAACCTCTAGACACTGGACCCAACCCAGTTTAGTTTTGTCAAGGGCAGGTCATGCCTCCTCAACCTGGTGGCCTTCTTTGAGAAAGTCACCAAAACAATGGATGAGGGCAAAATGGTTCATACTGCCTATCCTTGATCTGGCTAAGGAATTTGACATAATACCCACTTGGGCATTCTTAACAAACTCAAGAGGTTAGGTAGAAACCCTTATGTCAACTGATGCACAAAGTAAAAGTTGCCTTGTAGCAAAAGAGAAACAACCACCAGTATATCCAACAAATTTAATGAAACTCTAACATCTCAGCCAAAGCCTTCAAGAAGTATAACACAAAGTAAAAAACTTGCTCCATATATGCACATACAAATACATCAATTAAACAATCATACAATTAAAGAAGTACTCTCTAATTGCATTCTTCATTTAGTCCCCTTGGAGACAGGGTGTCAAATTTTAAAATGTAAGTAGATTCCTTTAAAAGCAACTGTTTCGTGATAAAAGAAAGATCAAATCTAGATATTTGTATATTTCCCAAAACAGTACCGTGTAGCCCTTTACTTTCTCCATCATGAAACGAACTAAAATGTTCAGCTATAGAACTCTCTGCTTTTTGTTAGCAATATCCCTCACATGCTCTAAAATTCTAGTTTTAAAAGATCTTTTTGTTTCTCCAATATAAAATTTGTTGCAAGGACCATACCTCTTAACCTGGAAACATCAAAAATCTGGATATGGCTCATGAAAAATAGGTACAAATCTTTACACTGATTAACATAAAATTTGCATACATAATTATATAACCCTGCCCACTCCAGTGGAATTGTGGGATACCAACATTCAAATGCAAACTGAAGAACAGACAACCAAAATATGGCCCCAGACCCTGTAGTAAATGGCAACCATTTATTTTAAATGTGTAGCAATGATGTTTGCTGTGAGGGGAAAAAATTATGAACCTTAGGATTTTGGTTTTGATGACTTGCAGTATGTGGGTTTTGTGGTAAAAGTAGGGCATTTCATGGTAGGCAATACTTTAATCTTAGCAAAAGAATATTATAGTTTGCTAGGACCTCAAAAAGTCATTCTCCACGACCAACTGATCAGTGGCATAGCTAGACTTTGTGCCACCCGGGGCTGTGTTTCTGTTTGCCACCCTTCCCTCCTCGCAAAATCATGGTCGAATGGGGACCCCATACACAGCCATCCCCCTGCAGCCATTCCAATGTCCCATTACTTGGCCATTTCATCCCATTTACCAAGCACTGTAATCTGCATACTGCTTTACTTCTACAATGACTATTTGGATTTCATTTAAAACTAGAAACACTAACATACATCTGCTAAACAAAGCAATACAGTGTCACAATGAAAATAGACTTAGCATCAAAACTTCTCTGCCCTTGAAACTCACATTTGTTGGAACAGCACTGAAATCCACATTCAAAGAAAATGCAAAAGCTATCTAAATAATTCCACATTAAAGAGATCTGTAACTAATGAAGAGGTTGCTGCTAGCATACAACTTTATATGTCATTGTTTCATCTACAAATAAAGTCCCTGTTGCTCTTGAAGAATAATTTGCCTGTGTTACATTAAAAATAATAAGCTAGTAAGATTTCATTAGGGAATGGATGGCAAACTGATAAGTTCATAGTTACTAGGTATCTCTTCCAAAGTAAAAAGTACAACACAGTACATTATTAGCAATCCATCTACATACTGTGGGAGTAGAACCCACAGCCTTCTGCATCAAAAGCAAGTATACTACCTGTAATAATACAAACAGACTTGGCAATCCACTATCACTTAAAACATGCCCAAAGTTGTTCTAAAACTTCAAAAACTGTACAAAGGATTCTTTGTTCCCCCCCATACATAAATAGCATAGGTAACACCTTTCACAATGTTAGCTCTACTTAGTGCAATACTGGCAAAAGATAAACCAAAGAAGAACAGCAGCTGATCACAGATTCAAGCCTACGTTTTTAATAATACTGAAAGCTCCACATTATACTTCCATATACAAAAACACCAATCAGATAAAAGCAAATGACTTCAATGCCAACTACTCTTGCTTGTTCATTTTATGCTGCAAAAAGAAATTCCAAGTAGCAAAGTACCCAGAAAGCAGTTCGGTACAGGTTTAAAATGCAGCTATTACTTATAAAAACTAAAATTACACAGTAGTACAATAACCACATTCTAAAGAACTGCAAACACATTTAACTACTTCATAAAATTTTAAAAAATTGTGAAACATATGCTAGAGGCTGTAAATATAAAGAATACAAAAAAAATCAAACAAGTCTCAACTCTAGTGCCTAAAGTGATACCTCTAGTAGGCAGTGCGAAAGTCAAGTTCAGTAAGCCCAGGTGTAACCAGGCATACACTGTCCACTCAGGTGAGTGCTGTTTTCTTCTTTAGCACCTCTCAGAAACATATGGGTCTCAGAATCATAATTGCCAGAATATCTATAACTCCCTACAGTCACAATGCAGTTCAACACGCATGTTTATAAACACACAAATGTTCCTCTAAAAACATTTTTCTGACTGTATAGAGGAGCAGCTGAGAATGATACATTTTTAAGTTCATAGGGTGCAATATTTGCAATGTGTACTGTCACATTACCCAGCATTTAGAAAAAACGTACATACTGTGTGTGGGTACAAAACAGAAATTCCTAAGAGAAAGGACATAGTATCAATCTTTGGGTATTGTTAAAACAGGACAATTAATATAAACAGACATTTTTACTTTCTTCATAATTTCATGCAAATTAACAGATGCTGTCATATATACACACTGATCACACACATGATTTTTTGCATCTCCCCCTCAAGTCTTATCTTCTGCCAAGTAAGGCTCCATTTCTAAGCAGGTGGTCTACAATCTTCTAACCTGGTATCCAGCCATATAAACTTAATCTTCTCCCCTTAAACCATGATGTTTCTGAAAGCTACTCTGAAAATATGCTCAACTGTTGCGTGAACAGACAGACTATGCTAGTGTCACAGTTAGTCCCTTGAAGAAAATGCACTAAATAGGACCCTGACCAATTGTATACCATTCCTAAACCTACTGTCTACAAAAACTAAAGGAGATGGGTGTAAACACTTCCCTGAAAGACAAGATACAGAGGTCAGTCCCAATGTGGAACAACTGTCACCGTGTTTTGGTTACATCTGCATTATAAACTTCACTAAGAAAAAATAGCGATCAAAATGTGTCTTAATATTTCTCACGATAACCCACAAAAATTAATCTTTATAGTCACCATGCTGATCCTTCTGGGTTGCCTACTTACTTCACTTTTAGACTTAAAATTCTTATTTTGGCACTTACTTGAAAATAAAAGGTTAAGACATTTCTCCTGAATGTGCGAGTACAACTTCTTAATCCCCGGTGTGGGCGCATTCAATAAAAAAAATAATAATACAGAATAAGAACTCAAAAATCAACTCTTGAAAGACAGCTTGGACTTTCAAAAAAGAGGATGGACAAAAGTTAGACAGAAAGGATTAAACAGTGCCAGGCACAGCACATCTTGCCCTTTTTGGAACCTGGACTTTATCTTG
Source organism: Protopterus annectens (assembly GCF_019279795.1). Classification (NCBI taxonomy): domain Eukaryota; kingdom Metazoa; phylum Chordata; order Ceratodontiformes; family Protopteridae; genus Protopterus; species Protopterus annectens. The sequence continues at coordinate 395,974,824 of NC_056749.1, forward strand.
CTAACATAAATAAGAAACAGTTCAGTTCACTTAATGCAGTGAGAAATCATTTGCATTACCGGAGCCGAAAACACACTCCACTAGGTCTCGTAAGAACAAAAAGTAACTGAACTGACATACTCCAATTTAGCTAGGCAGTAGGCAAAGCTTGTAACAACATTCAAATTGCGGCAAAAGGAAACTGACACACTCCATTTCAAAAGAAAGTGGGCTAGGCCTCTGTCGTTTGAATTAGGTCTCTCTCATTTGCAAAGGAAAGTTAGCTAGACAGTACAGTACAGGCACTCCAATTCAGCTAGGCAGTAGGCATCATCACAATGTCTCTGAGATTTAAGTTTTCTATGGCAGTATAGTTTAAAGTTAGAGAACAGCATTTTATGTATGATACTCTTACACATCTCCAGGGTGACAACCACAGTGCAAATAATCTGACAAATAATTTTAGAATAGTAACACTGGTGGTGGCCTTTTTATTGACAAGTATAGCGGGATATAAAGCTTCATTGAAAGAACAAGGAAACATAAAAGAGTAATTAGAATATGGCATTATATCATTAGCATTAGGACAGTTAAGGCACTTGAGAGGAACAGTTAAAACTGATATTTACTTAGCTTGTATCAGTCTCACTCAAGTCTTTACTTTTAGCCATCTCTAAAACAACAGAATCAGCTGTTATTCCTTGAAAAGACATCAGGTACTGTAGGGCCCTTAACAAAATTCAAATTGCGGTCTCATAAAAACATGAGGAACTGACACACACACTCCAATCGTAACAACATTCAAATTGCAAAGTAACTAGCTACCAGTGCAGTATCAATGCATCTCCACTTTCTCTCATACAACAAGATGTACACTTCAATGCATCGATAAATCAGTGCCACACATTCAATGCTGCCCATGCATAAAAAAGAATTAGTAAAGTCAATCTGAGAAAAACACCGGGTCCGGTACTAAAAATTAAGTAAATAGTTAAAGCCTTTTTTTGCTTTACTGGAGCTGGGGGGAAGAAAAGTGCTGCCTGCACTGCCTGAATAAAACCGCGGACTTGTGATGATGTCAGGAACAGAAAAAAAAATTCAAAAAACCCTGGGAAATCGGAAATTAAAGGGGCCACTCGAGAATTCATGGCACCCCAATATTTTGCCCTCAAAACCAGTATCTACTAAGGAATTCGGTATGGTTGAGAGGTATGGCAAGGACATCTCAAAGCATATATATAACACCTTCAGTATTGCAAGAAAAATGGCCACAAGTTCTAAAAGAAACATTATTTATTCTAAGAAAAGTTTTTATTACCTACTTGCAAGCCTTGCACTTGCCTCAAGCAAATGTACCACATATTGTCAAACTATATGGTATATTGGGAGATGGATACTGAATTTATCTCTTACCAAAATATTCTGTATACTTTTTCCTGATCTTTGTTCAACCACTCTGAAGCATCCCTTAAAGATGTCATATATTTCCAGAAATATCTATCTTGATCTATTATTTTGGTACTAAGACACCTGTATGTTCTAACAAAAAATATATTTTCATTTGTCTCTTTCTTATGCACAGCCCTAGTGTATTGTTCATCCTGGTTACTTTTCTGGTGTCCATTAACTCTGTGTATGAATTTCTGCCAAATATCATGTATTGTCTTCCCATCATAGCCCCTAATTTTAAACATGTTTGTAGTTTTATCTAGTTCTTGTTTGAGATACTCTTCAGTATTACATAGCTTATACAAGCGAATAAATTCATGAAAGGGAATAGCTTGCATTATATGAGGTGGATGGCAGCTTTCACCATACAAGAATTGTGTGCCTTCACTAAATTTCCTGTGGACTGAAGTTTTTAAAACATTCTCATCTGAAATGTCTACTATGACTTCTAAAAAAGGGACGCAAGTCCCAATTTTCAGACTGTCAAATTTTAGTCCAAATCTGTTATTTTGTAAGTCACCTATAAATTCATCAACTATTTCTTTCCCTCCCTCAACCAGAAAAATTAGGTTGTCAATAAATCTGTAATATTTGACAACGTTTATGAAAAAAAGAATTTCTATATAAATGTGCCATTTCGAACAAGCCCATACTAAGGTTGGCAAACACAGGGGCAAAGGCTGCCCCCACGGCAGTGCCTTGTTTCTGATGGTATAACTCGTTATTAAATTCAAAAACATTTTTTGTTAAACAGAAATGGACAAGCTCTACAATATATTCTGTAGCAGGACTGTTTCCCAAAAAGCATCTTATTGCCTCAATACCAAAACTGTACTGGATGCTGGTGTACAAACTCTTTACATCTATTGTCACCCAAAACATGTTACAATTCCACTTAATAGTGCTTATTTTTTCCAGAAAATCAAACACAGCACGAATATATGAAGGCAAGGAGCAAACTTTGGGAAACAAGTAACTGTGAAAAAACTGTCCTACTTTGTTTAAGAAATAATTACATCCGGAAACTATAGACCTGCCTGGGGGCTGCCTAAGATCCTTATGTAACTTAGGAAGGCAACAGAAATAGGCCATTTTAAAATTTTCTGCATTAAACATTTTTATGTCTTCCTCAGAAAAGCAACCTAGTCTATAGCCCTTGTGCAACAAATTTTCATACTCCTTTAATGCATTTTCATACATAAGGTTATCAACTTTTTCATAAGCATTAGTATCCATCAAATGCTCCTGGCACATAGCTAAATATTGGATGTAAGACATGATCACCAGCTTATTGCCTTTGTCAGCCGGCTTAAAAATTAAATCACTTCTGTTACTTAATGCTTTCAGTGACTTTGATTCTAATAATGTTAAATTGTAATTAATGTTACACATTTCTTTTTTAAATTTTAAATACTCATTACTCACAGCAAAATTAAGCATTTCAGAGAAATATATAATACCTTCATTTAAAAAGGTGGAATGAATGTGCTACTCTGTTTAACATGACTTGTATCAAAGAAACAGTAACCATTAGACTCAATATAAGAATCACATGAATAGAAAGTGCTAGTGCTACTATCTAAAACATTGTCTTTAACCTCATTATTTACATCTCTAAAATAATATTTCAAATGTAACTTCCTGCAGAATTTAAAAATATCACACTTCAATTCATGCAACTGTGGAAAAACCATAGGTATAAATATTAAACCCCAGTTTAACACAGCAAATTCAGTCTCAGAAAGTAAATATCCAGGTAAATTCACAGCATAGCCACTTGAAACATTGCAAAAGGGAGATTTACCATTTACCTCACTTACAGCATTGTGGTTGAGTTGATGTTGTTCATGAAATCCCATGTTGCCTTATTCCCAGTATCGCTTGGTGCCTTGCCTCCCCCCCCATAACTTTGTTGTACATTACAAAATGTTTTTTTGAAATTGTTCTGTTTGCTGAGCCACTGGCAATGATGGAAATTCTCTGTTCTCCCCTTCATCCTCTTCAAATGATGTATACTGTCCATTTGACGCTGAATAAGAGGAGTCTTATGGTTTTAACTTGTTTCCTGGTTCTGAAAACCTGACACAATTGCACGTCTTCCTGCAATTATTCTTGCTTGTAAAAGCATTACCCCTCTCATAATCCCTGCCATCCCGAAGTAACTTGCCCTTCTTTCTATTAATGATTTCTGCTTCATATGTTTTTAATTTATCATTAATGTCCATTAAGAATTTGTCCAGTGTCTCAGCAGTACTGCTAGATGGCAGTGTGCAACATAATGCATGAATAGATTCTTTAAGTTGTTTGTGTTTCACTCTGTCTCGATCCAGCAAAATCTGGACCCATTCAATGGTACATTTATGGGTGGCTGCTACCCACAGCTTATGAAACACAACATCAGTCTCACTTTCTAAGTTGAAGTGCAAGGAGGGGTCTTTGTATGCTCTTAGACCCCTAGGGGGAATGTCTAAATCAATATACTTCTGCAAGCTTTGTAGATTAAAATAAGTTGCAGTCTCTTTTCAGATATCTTTCTTAAGTTGCTCAAAAAGTAACTTACTTTCTGCTGGCAAGGAAACAGGTAGCTGGCGACCCACATTGTTAAACGCATTAGAATGCCATTTACTTCTCTCCTCTTTCCATTTCTCCCAAGGATGATGTAAAATGTTACCATTGCCATTGTTTTGGGAGCTATTGTGTTTCACAGAGCGAATCACAAAACCATCCACTGACTGGGTAAAACCCATTTTCAGAGGAGGCCTGGGGAGAAAAGCTCCACATTTAAATTACACATGATGTACATTTATAATTGCAGGGTAAAAACATCTATACATGAGCTTATTTACATGATTTCAAAATATTTTTAAATATTTCTTACAATGACATAGCATTTTAACACAAAAAACAAGAGAGAAATTAACATAAATTGGCTTATTATTACATGGAGAAATAACATACAATAGCAAATGTATTTATAGCATGATGGCTGCAGGGAACAGATCAAACTGGGGTGTTTTTGAGTTTAGCGATAAGCAGTAGACTTGTAACCAGCAGCATACCCCAGGGTTCGGTCTTAGGACCTCTGTAATTTGGGAAATACTTTTCTGAGGTGCAGGCCAAAACCAGTAGGCTATGACTGACCAGGTTTGCAGATGACTGCAAGCTAGGCACTGTCATCAAGTCCCCTAGTGATGTGGACATCCTCTAAGATGGTCTCACCCAAATAAATGACAGGTGGCAGAAACATGGCCTCAAGCCGAATAACAAAAAATGCATCATCATTCCCTTTGGGGAAAGAGACATCCCAACAAATTATCACATTAATAACAACATCCTAAGCACGCAATAAGTCGTGAGGGATTTGGGCACCTAAGTTGATAGCAACCTGACTTTTGACCACCATGTTGCATCCACTGTACGGAAAGCTTTCTACATGGCCCACCTCATAAGTAAGGGTAACTCATCCAGGGACAAGGAGGTCCTAACATCCCTGCATTCTTCCGTTATTAGGCCCATTATTGAGTACAAAGTCCCGTTCTGCATATACCTCACAAAGCACATGCAGCAGATGGAGAGACCACAGAGGTTCTTCACCAGGAGAATCTGGGGCCTGAAAAATCTACCATACACAGATAGGCTAAAAGCTCTATCCCTCTACTTAGTTTCATGCAGACTCCTCAGAGGTGACCTCTGTCTGGCATACAAGGCGATCTCGGACCCCGCCTTGCTGGGCCTACTGCATATCCGCAAGTCAAGCTCCACTCAAGCAACCCACAAACGTGGCCTCAACCTCCTTTTTGGGGGGACAGATTTGTGTCCCAGAGACTCCCCCGTCTGTGGAACAGACTCCCTCTCCACGTCAAGGAGAGTACCTCTTTACCACTTTTTTAGCGCAACCTGTTTAACTGGATGGGAAACAGAAAATACATCCCTGGGATTCCACCTGTGTCCTTGCTGGACAAGGGCATTGGGTGCTGACTTGTCTAAACATGGGCTAAACTCTTGACCAGGCTTATAAGGGCCACAGGGCCAATAGCCTAGTAACTTCCTATGATCCTATTTACAGACAGACAAGTAGAATATAGCTTAAAAATGATGAGAGATATGAGAGTAGAAATTATGGAAATGAACAGGAAGATAAATGGACAGAGTAAGAGTTGTAGTTAGTGGTGGGGTGTGAGAGGAGGAGGAAGAGTAAGTGTTTAGGAAATAAGTGCAGGATGAGGAGGAGTGATAAGGTACAAAAAGACTGGGAAGCAAAGTCACTGTAAGAGATGGAGAAAAGTAATCTGAGTAAAGCTAGTCAGGTGAGCAGGAAGAACAAAGCTAGCTTTGGCAGAGGTGCTGTTTAATCAAAGTTTAGAAACTATTTACATGTTTTATCTGTTTTGACTGTGGGGATTTCATTTAAGAGTTTTGACACATAATGAAAGTAGAGAGAGTCTCTCCAGCTGTATTGCATGTCTTACAGATGCATAGAAAAAGTTTATTGCTGGAGCAAAGGTGTCTAGTGGGTGAATAATACAGTAGAGTGTTTTGTAATGCTGAGAGTATGATAGGTCACGGGCAATGATTAGTTGTGAGTATGTCAGCTGCTTTGGGAGTTCAGGTCGGATTAATTGTTTTAATGCAAGGCAGTGTTGTGTTTTATAAGGCTGGTTGGTTGAAATGTAGCTATTTTGTAGTAGCAGGAGGCTAGTTTACTTTTACATTTAGTGTTGATATTTGTATGAATAGGGGAAGCATATGACAGAGAAGGTAGGAGGTATATTGCTGCTAAGGTAATCCCTGCTTGATCTGTCAGGTGGTGTTTGGCCCTGTAGAGGGATATGAGTTTTTGGTGAGTTTTCTTAATGGAATGAAGTATGTGGTGATTAAGTTTGAGGTTGTCATCTACTGTGACTTAGAGTAGTATAGTTTGGCTTATGGTTTCTATTTTTGTTTTATTACTTGAGGTAATATGAAATTTGTTTTTCTGGTTAAAGTGTTTTGGAGTAAATAGTATAAGTTCTTTTGTGTTTGTTTTGTTTTCTTTTTCTTTTTCTTTTTTTTTTTTTTGCATTAAGCAGCAAGTTAAAATTTTTTGTCATATTTCAATGTCAGTGAAAGATTTTTTAGTGATTTCCTGTAATTTTGTTATGGATGGGGCAGAGCAGATAAGGGTTGAATAGTCGGTATATTGTACGAGTGGCAAGTGTTGTAGCGCTATGAAGTTTATTTATGAAAATATTAAATATAAGAGGATGAGTACTGACCCTTGAGAAGCACCAACAGAGATTGTTTGAAATGCTGACAAGTTGCTTTACCATTTAGTTGTCTGCTGATGGCTGCAAAAATAACTGTGAAACCAGGAGAGGGGAATGTAAGTGAGACTTATTGTTGCAAGTTCATAGAGGAACTTTTGGTGACACACTGTGTCAAATGCTTTGGAAAGATCAAGAAAAAGTGAAGAAACAAGGTTGCCCTAATTTCTGTATTAGTTTTCTATGCTGTGAAGCTCAGAAGGGCAGTAGTAGTACTGTGGTTGGGCCTGAAACTGTGCTTGGTGTTGGAGAGGAGATTGTGTTTGGTTATATGTTTCATAAGCTGAGCATGAATACATTTCTTGAGGATGTTAGAGAGGGGTATTAGGATAGCAATAGGTCTATAGTTTGTTATCTCTGTTGAAGTACCTCCTTTGTGAAGGGGTATAACAATGGGACAAAGTTTTCAGTTTTTGACTGGATGATTAGAATAGAGACAGGGAAGGCTATTGCTTCTGCACTGATTTTGAGGAATGTTACAGGCAGCTGAGATTGTTGCTTTTAATTTGGCTAGTTATTTTTTATGGTTGACATTGGGATAGGATGAACACTAAAAGACAGTGTGTTGCTTTTGAACAGATGGGAGTTGGAGGGGTGACGTGAAGTGAGGTGGTCATTGATTAGTGATAGAACTGACTGGATAAAATGAGTGTTGAAGTGAATGTCAATGGACTCGTTGTTATCTGAAGAAGAATAACAGGGTATAGTGGTATGGCCAGAGTATAATATAGCAATAACCCACGCCTGGGTGTGGGTAATGCTGGATTTACCCATGGTTGGTGTGGTTTGGTCACGAGGGTGAAGCCCGAGTGACCAAACAAAGCCAACCATGGGTAAATCCAGCATTACCCACACCCAGAAGTGGGTTATTGCTATTATACAATGACATTATTTAAGAAAAAAAATAATTAATTTTCTTAAATAATGGCATTGTATAATGCCTCCTTGCTGCCCTTCTGCAGCTGTCTGGTATTCTGCGGCAGTTCTGATGTACTGCACATGCGTATGCCTATGCAGTACATCAGAGCTGTGGGCAAAAGCAACGGAGAAAGCAAGATCTCCATTGCTTTTTACAAACTGTCTAGCTATGTTAAACTCATTTAACATAGCGAGACAGCATTAAAAAAAGCAACGGAGAATCTCGAGTTTAACATAGCGAGACAGTGTGAAACAACGGAGATCTTGCGTTCTCTGTTGTTGTAAAAAAAAAAAAAAAAGAGTTATAGTAATGGAAAAAGTCCGGGCGACCGGACATGTGTGTTTATAATGGAGGTGGGATATGATGAAGGGTGCTGGGTTATTATGGTGAATTAGCTATTGTTGTGAGTGTACAAGTCGTAGCTTGATTAGGTAACTTTTCCCAGTGATGGTGAGAGTATAGATGTTGCAGGTATAGATAGGAGGTTAAAGAAGATGGTAAGGGCATGTATTTATAATGTGGGATATAGATATGAGGAAAGAGAGTTGAGAAATGAAAACTAGAGAGGGGTGGTAAGATAATTTCATAAAGTTAAATAAGTGAGTAGTGTGTGTGTGTGTGTGTGTGTGTGTGTGTGTGTGTGTGTGTGTGTGTGTGGTGAATGGTGTCTGTGTGTGTGTGTGGGGGGGGGGGGGGGGGGGCAGTCATGAACATATCCTCAGGCTGAATTGATGCAGTTGCTTTTACAAACAATTAACTGAGAAGATGCAAGCCTTGCTAACAAGTAATTCAACAGGGACTGTTAGCTCCATTACTAAATACCAGTAAAGGCATATAGCAGAGTTAACCTGTATTTGCTACTTTACATGCCTTTTGCAAGCTGAAAAAAGAAAGTAGAATGCTATAATCAGAGGGTTCAGTAGATTCCCTCTTATCCGGTCTGTCTAGGACCAGACCTTAGGCTGGCTAAATGAATGGCTGGTTAATCAGAAAAAGCATACAAAATAATATTTATAGGTTATAAATCAGCTAGAATAACAGGGTTTGTGTTAGTATGCATTTTTCTAATGAATAAGAAGTCTAAAACTCAAACGTGTGTCATTATTTAGCCCAGAGGAGGTGGGAGTGCTGTTGTTCTCTGCTGTCTTTTGCTAGGACTATGCAGAAATGTGATGGCCGGTTAAAGAGAGCCTGGATAAGAGGGAGTCTACTGTAGATGGATAATGCCTTGCTGTGTTTTGCAAAACCCAAAACTGTAGCTCACAGTAACCAGACAGAAATGTGGTAAAAAAAGAGCAGTTAAAATGCTGGTTTGTAAAGTAGAGTCAAAGGCACAGCTATAAGCAGTGTGTTAGTGTAAAATGAAGGAGCAAGAAAAAACAGCTGCAAAACATTCATACACATGGGATCACTGAGGTAATAATATCAGATAATGATCCATGTTTCACGAATCAAGAATTTACATTTTGGTCTAAAAATGGGAATACAAAAACACAATGTCAAATCTACTGTATTTACAGGTAGCTGGCAGGTAAAAAGAACGGCGCAATCAATGAAAAATGTTACCAAAAAACCTGTGAAAGCCCACCTCAACAAAATTAACCCTCTAAACCTAACTACATGAATTCACTGGTTTGAAACATAAGGTTATAACCATCACAGTTATTTATGAGTAGAAGACTAAGAGCTAAGTCCCACACAATGCAGCCTGCCACACTAGCATACAGGGGTAATGTCCTGATTACAGTACAAGCAACCTGAGTGAGATTAGCCACCCAGGTGCTTAATGGAGCTGACAAGGAAGAATGAGAATGCCCATCCTGGGGGGAGAGCACATCAGTGCAGGAAGCATACAGCCAGAATCAGTTGGGGGGAGGGGTGGGATCACAGTGCTCATCCTGGAGGAGGACGTAAACTTTCGGCTCACCAAAACACCTGGTGGTAACCTGCATTAACAAGTGCATTTGAGCATGCACTCACAATGGGAAGGTGCTATAATTTACCACACTGTGGGTAGCTTATTCCCCCATCCAGGGCATTAGTAGCTCCCTCGTTATTGCCCATATGACAGCATTCGCCAACAGCATTTGCCCTTGAACTATACTGAGGTAATTCCCTAGTATGGGGTAATGAATCAGAAAAGCCTATTATGGGAGGCTTGATAATTGTAGGCATGGGATAAAACAGCAACTAGAAAAAAGGTTCCCTACAACTTCCTCATGGCTAATACTGAAGAATCAAATGAGTATGACATCTTCTGAAACAGAAGCCTCACTAACTGTATTAGAATGTTACCAGATGTACTTATTCTAAATGAACAGAAAGAGTAAGAATGTGCACTGACAGTGCATGAAATGCCTTGAGAAGGTGAATCACAGCAAATTACATTTATCAGACTGAATATACAGGATCAGACTATGCAAAAAGTCTGAGATTATTAAATACTTATGAAAAACAAGAAGCATTTGTATAGCATGCAGAATGAGAAAGCACTATGCATTTTCTCCAAGAGCATTGTTAGTCATCTGGGACAGTGGCAAAGCATCTAGCTATGATGCTCATGAGTGAGGTTACTAGTGATGATAGCCTTGAAAAACTGTCGTCCTGCATCTCTGCCATGAAAAGAGAGGATGGTTTGGATAACTACCAATAGGATCACCATGGGTTGCTCATAATTTGAGAGCAGTACAAAAGACACTCACACACACACACACACACACACACACACACACACACACACACACACACACACACACACACACACACACACTCACACTCACACACACACACACACACACACACACACACACACACACACACACACGTGCGCGTGCACGCACACATGTACACACTTGCACACACACGCACACGCATGCATGCATGCTCGCGCACACACACACATGCACACACGCACACACGCACACACACACAACACACACGTATGCAGACACACACAAAGCATTACCTTAAGAAACGACAGTGCAACAAGAATCAGTTTTACTATTTTTGTTGGGAAAAATACTGAACATTGCAAATGAGATTCAAAAGGCTGAGGATTCAAGTACTGATGATTCTATAGCTTCATGCTTCAGATAAAATGTTTAACCACAGAACTCTGCAATAAGACATTTTTTGTCAATGTAGTACATCAGATATGGTAGAGTGATCAGAAAACCGAACAGATTCAGTGAGTATGTATGACGCATTTCCTTGACTTATCCAAAGCTTTCAACACTGTATCACAGCAACATTTACTCACTGAATTTTCTTCTGTAGGACTCTTAATCCTCCCTTAAATAGTTCATTTGTTATCTACCTGGAAGATAACAAGCAGTCAAACGGCAACAGGACCTCTCTTCCAGGTACCATAGGTGTCCCGGCCTCAGGGCTCTATGCTAGGACCCCCTCTCTTTAATATTTCTATAAGTAAGTTTCAAACTGCCATACAGCAAGAAAATATATAGTACAATACACAGATGATTCACCTTTAATCTTTGCAACCCCCACAATATCCAGACTCCAAGAAATCACTCAAATGTTTTCCTCTTCAATTGAAACCTGGCTGAAACATTCAAACCTTCTCCTTAATCCCAATAAAACAAAACTGATGCTCTTCACCCCATAACATTAACTCCATCAAAAACAATCTTTCTTGGTTACATCTGCAGATAATGATAAAATGCACGTAGTACCACAGACTAAATTACTGGGCATTGTAATAGATGACAACCTTAAATTTGATTAACATATTCTTCAAACAATTAAAAACCCCACCAGAAATGTGGCTGCCTTTACAGGACAGAATAGTACTTTACAAACCCAGCAAGAAAAACTCTAGCCTCATCCTATTTGCTTCCAACCATCTTGTATGCCTTAGCTATCCTTACAAACCTAAGCTCTACACTAAAATCCAAACTTGCCTTTTGTTACAACAAAGTAGACAAATTAACTACCAACACTGCACATTGACCTCACCACTGCCAAGCCTTAAAACAGCTAAACTGGCTAGAGCTTAAAAACTACATAACACGCTCAGCTAGTTATATCATACAAACCAATATAATCATGAAAAATGCCTTGCATTAAAAAACATATTATTGCCCTACACCCACACAAGGGACCACTTTTCTGGTGATATATTTCCACTAAGCACTACTAAAGCAAGTAATTCTTTGGGGGACTCACTATACTCCTGTTACATCTCCAAACTCTGGAACACCATCTCTTACACATATAAAAATAATTAACAAACCCCAAGCTTCAAAATCCAGCTCAAACACTACCCTGCCCAGTCCCCGTCATGCTCATGGTCATCACCAGCTTCTGACCCCTAGTGAAAGCATAAACATCTTGTTTATCACTAACTTTCTGCCTCCCTTACTTGAATCATTACACCCCACCAACCTTCCCTCCTGTACTTAAATAAATACATCCTTTTTCACCCCCCTATTAATCAACACTTCTCATCTTTCTCTTTCTCTAACTGCCCCATCCACTTCTCATGCATCTCCTGTATACCCAAGTTATAAACCTAGATACAACAATTTGTAACAAACAGCCTAAACAGAACTTATCTTGTGCCATGCTCTCTCAGTCTTATGCTACTATCGCTATCATCCTATACGCAACTGCTGTCTCCCCTACATCATTTTATAACTTACTTCATTATATTTCTTGAACTCTCTACAAACGTGTGCAATACTAAAATGTCTCTTCCTACATAATTTTAGAACTTACTTCATTACATATCTTGAACTCCTTACAAACACTTCTTTACTGAAATGTAAGAACATTAACCCTCTTTACAACAATGTTTTGCATTCTGCACTATCAATCCATTTACTTACTGCAAGATGTTAGAGCTACAATAACTGAATAGACATAACTGTTGATATAAATTCTTTATTGTGTATATGTCTTGTAATTATGTTTGTTTTTATGAGAAATGTAACTGTTGTTTTTCTGAGAACTGTCTGAAATTCACTCATTATTATAAATGTACTGTGATGGAGTTTTTCTTCCTGGGTCTTCTCTGAAAATGGGCTCTGCCCAGTCAGATTTCCCAGTCAACAGAGACAAACAAACAACAAATAAATAAATACTGCTTAAAATACTGCAAACAGATCCAAAATGTAAAAAAAAAAAACATAAGTGCTTCTTACAGCTGAAGTTCAAATAAATGTCCTAAGATGTGAATTGCTGTAAATAAGCATACTATACAAATATATTTTTGGTATAGCACTGCAAGCTAATGTATGCAATTCTAAATTATATATTAATTTACTTATTAGAAAAAGGGATGTTATGTGTGTGTGTGTGTGTGTGTGTGTGTGTGTGTGTGTGTGTGTGTGTGCGCGTGTGTGTATAACATAAACCTTTAGGAGGAAGTTAAAAATGACAATGATGCACTTTTTTCTCAGTCTCTTCACTTCAGTCATTACTGGCAAACTGTTTCCTGTAACAGTATACATGTATTACACCATAGCCACTTTTTTAGCTAAGATCTAGTCAAAATACCAAAGGTACATATATAGTAAGAAATTTACAGTTAAATACCTATTACTACAAAAAGTAAAACAAAATTATAGAAAAGGTCATATAGCAGCACTACTTTGTTTTCTAGTCAGTAAAAAAAATCAATATGAATAGTCAATGCTCGACTAATAAGGGAAAACATCTCTAATAATTTGCACATTTGTATACTATATTTGTTAAAATAACTGCTAAATCTGCTTTTTATTTGCTGATATGTTGTAAAATTCCTGACACATAGTGGCATAGTATTTAAAGTTTTTGGACCCCTGAATGAAAAAGTTTTATGAAATATATTAAATATGACAGAAGTACCAATATAAAATTAACATATAAGAAAATTAAGGTGAAATCAAATTATACCTATCTTTGAACCTAATCAAAGCATTTAATATAGTTTCATATCCCATACTATTGTTTATTGTATTACAATAACATGGCAAACTGGTTTAAATGTTACCACATTTACCAAATACAGTGTGTACGCTGGACTGATGAGAGGCCTTCTCACCAAATAAGAGTGAGCGTACCACAAGGACCTTTACTTGTGAATATATTTATAAATACAATACACCAGCCTCTCATCCACAAATTTAATCTAATATGCAAATGACTCCAAATTAATATATGCAGCCTCTTCAGTTAAACATCTCCAAGCCGACCTACAACATTCCTTTCCAAAAATAGAAAACTGTCCTGAACAATCTAAACTGCTCCTGAATTTAAATAAAACAAAACTAATCGTGTTTTATCCTCCAGCCCAACAATCAAGTATAGTGACTTAGCAATAGTATTAGTCAATAATAACAAAACTGAGCTAGTAAAACCACAACACTAACTGGGAATAATTAACCACAGTGTAGGATTCACCACAACACTAAATGTGGATAACTAACCACAGTGTAGGATTCACCACAATACTAATTAGGGATAACTAACCACAGCGTAGGATTCACTACAACACTAACTGGGAATAACTAACCACAGTGTAGGATTCACCACAACACTAACTGGGGATAACTAACCACAGTGTAGGATTCACCACAAAACTAACTAGGGATAACTAACTATAGAGTAGGATTCACTACAACACTAAATGGGAATAACTAACCACAGTGTAGGATTCACCAGAACACTAACTGGGGATAACTAACCACAGTGTAGGATTCACCACAGCACTAACTGGAATAACTAACCACAGTGTGGGATTCAATCAGCACATTCAACATGCAGTTTAAAGAAAAAAACAGCAACCATAAATTAGGACTTCTTTTATAAAGTCAAACCTTTCCCACCAGAATATGCATGCAAGACCATAGCTCAGACCTATCAGCTCCCTAGTCTCTTATGTGCCTTATCAAATTTCAGTCATTTTGATTCCTCTTACCTAGCCAATCCAGAGCAATCTTCAAAAAATTGCAAAGTTTGCATGTAACCATACTATTCAGACTCATCACTGATTTGCACTTGAGTCCTTTAACTGTTTGGAGCTACCTAACCTACTAGCTTTCATTCATATTAAGATGGTCTACACTATCTTTTATCACCCGACAAATGCCTTGCCACCACTCCACTATTAAATAGATACACACCCCACAGAGAAATGAGCTCACTGAATCAATACCTAGTGTTCATCCGTAAATATAAAACTTGTAACAGTGATTGTTTATACTCTGCATTTGCTGGGAAACTTTGGAAATCAGTTCCAAAACATATCAGAAATATCTCTTCCCATATACAATTTAAAATCTCATCAAATTACAACTAGCAACAAAATGTTCATGCACCTGTAACAGCTGCATTTCAAAACCTACTTCTTATTCAAAATCCCACAATGTAAAATTTTAGCAAAAACATACCTATCAACAAAATAATCCTACCCTTTTTTCTATCCTTATTCCCATCCTATTTCGACGTCCCTTTCCCATGCAATCAGAGCTAACTAATATGAAAGTCTTCACAAACTTTTTCTTTTTGTTACTGTCCTCAACTAAATTTTAACTACGTACATAAATCATGCATCTGTCTCATTTGCTGCCTGTGTAATAAAACTAAAATGTGTGAAATAATGTTGAATGTTTCATTGATGTGACCAGTAACCAGGAAGGATCATTTGTTCTTTGAGAAATAGGCGTTACAGAAGGTTGATCAATGGTTGTCAAAAGCTTGGGCTTTGCATCATGAATCTGTCATTTTTAACTTCACCTGCAGTCTTTCATATCAGAATAAAAAAGGAGACACCAATGCCTAGTGGTAGGATTCTAATCCTTGAACCAAATACCTTTAGTCATAGCATCAATACATAAGAAATTAGGCATTTTAGAACAGCCTTCTAGTATTTTCTTAATTTTATTAAGCAGTTTTTTTTCCATGTGAGCCCCAGTAGTCAGGCTGGATACCAAGGCATTTGAAATAGTTCACAAGATGAAGCCACCCATTCCCTTTTGGTGAGGATACAGCCAAGGTTCAGATATTGGGAAGAAATATTTTACTGTGCTAAAATGCATAGCCTACAGTTATCACTATAACAGAGTCAAACCTTGACTATGATTCAGAAGGCC
Organism: Protopterus annectens; assembly: GCF_019279795.1. Lineage (NCBI taxonomy): Eukaryota > Metazoa > Chordata > Ceratodontiformes > Protopteridae > Protopterus > Protopterus annectens. The sequence goes on from NC_056749.1 coordinate 395,990,567, forward strand.
AAGGTTCAAGTAATTGGCCTTGGCACTGGAGAAACCAGGCAGGGAAGGTGGGAGTGAGTGGCCAATATAGTTTGCCCATTCTGGATGAAGAGAGTCAGTGCATTCAACTACAATACTGACTCCCAACAAAGGATAGGCATTTCAGAAAGGTATCAGAAAGAGTCAGGGATAAGCACCCAGGCAAGCAATGTGTTCATATGATGAGGCTGAATGGATGCAAACATGACAGAGTGAATGGGTCAGTAGCTGGCACTGATGGATTTTAATTTGTAGTGTTTGCCATAGGGCAACTGGAGCTAATATAAAGGGAAAATGGGTTCATCATGGATTATGCTACCAGTGAACCTTTCCTATGCAGTTCCCCAGTTTGGGGTTAAAATAGATAACATTCTGTACTTGGCCATCCACCAATCTAGGAGTGGCCCCTAGTCTGGGGTTAAGTTTCATCCTCAGATGGAGTGGATGAAAGGGTAACCCAATGGACTGGATGAAGATCAGAATGACAGCATGGAGAAAAATGTTCAGTAAAAACAGTATAGCTTCTATTTTGTTAAAGTTTATGAAGAGTTGCAAGGTGCTGAATAAGTCAAGGATCATGACATGGTCAATGAACCATGGGTCCTAAATGTCTGTATAGCAACTATAACCTGGCCAAATGACCACATAGAAGATTTCTACAACCCAGATAAAGAAGAAGACAATAGTAAGGGGTAAATGATGCATGGAAAATGAACAGATAAAGAATCACAAATTTTAAAGAATCAGGGTGTGTTAGCCAACCAGTTTGTGGAGAACTATAACTTCATAGTTTGCTTAGCTGCCTCCTTACATATCGGATGAATAAATGGACAGAGTTCATAATATGGAGAAATGTCTGTTCAGTAAGCCTTTCTGCTGACTGAATTTATAGTTTGTTATATGGCTGTATAACTGGGTAGTTGATTGAAATGAACAAGAAAATAGTGGTAGAATGAGAAATATCTGTCCATTGTGGTTGGTTTTGAATTGGTAGTTGACTTTTTTTTTTGCCTAGAAGACTGTTTACCTCATTCCAAAATTATATAGGTTTCCAAACAAGTCTAGTTAATGTGTTTCATATAATTCAGTTTTTAAACAGTTTCTAGATCTAAATAGATTTGACCAACCACAAAAAAAATCATAATTTTTATTTTTCATAAGAGAGCATCTTGGCCTTTGACAACTTCTAAATATCTGCAGTTAGCGAGGGTGGTGGGTCATAATGGGTTGCATGCTTTCTTCTTAGTTACTTGAGGGAAGTATTTTTTTTTGTAATGGTAGTAAAATGTTTAGTAGGAGTTCTAGTGCTGTGTTATAGTGAAGCAATGCAGGTCTAGTCAGTGGCTACTAACTGTGATGTAAGTGTTGGTTTACTGCTGCATATAAAGTATCTATACATTATAGTGGTACTGGTAACCCTTCCATACTTTGCAAATAATGTGTATCATGTAGTGGTCACTAAGCAAAGGTGGATAAACTCCTGCTTGGAATAGTCTTTGACATGAATTTGTGTTAATCCAGGTAATGAGCACATGGTTTGATGATTACTAGCTGGGTATGGTAGCAACGGAAATCACCTGTGTGAGGGAAGGCTTGCTATATGTGTCTTAAATGGATTTGCTGCAGCCTGGACACACACCTGATGCATGACTTCCTACTGCAAGGGAAGGTACAGGTCCACTCCAGCTTCTTTTGTTCTCTGCTGCCCCTCCAGTCCTATCTAGCAAGATAAACTATACCTATTAATTAACCGGGTAATCATGGTCAAAAAATTACAAACAGCTTTGGTAACAGTCAGAGAAGGAATGTAAAAGAGATCAGCTGGTTAGCCTGAGATGGTCACCAGTTAAGCAGGAGTAAATAGAGTTAAGGTCATGCTCAGTCTTATTTTGGGAGCATAGCACTAGTTCTGTCGGGATGTACCTATCTAGAAACAAACACATCCCAGTAGCCTTAGTTATTGGTCCTAAGAAATTAAAAGACTTGATATATTGAAATATTGCTTTGTGGCAATTTATTGTCTTGTTTTAGCTATGATTATAATATAGCTATGAGGGTAGTAATATTACTGAACCTAGCATACTACCTGCAGGTACTTGTTCCTGATATTGTCTGACTTGAACTGCATTTCAATAACTGGAACAAAAATGAAATGAGTCATAATTTATTGTATATTATGATGGAGATGAACATATGCTAGTTTAATAAAAGACACCACATGACCACTGTGTTTTTGTGCTTCAGTGGGCCAGCATGGAATTTCTTCCTTTTTTTTCCTGCATTAAAGAAAGTTACTGATATTCCCTTTAATATGGAGTGCATAACACTAGGAAATGGATATGGCTTGTTGCAACTTGCAATGAGCATTAGAATTATGCTGTTTAACAACCTTGATGGAATGCAATCAGAGTGACTTGTTAATTGAGAAAATAAATTTGTCTTTGGTATATTTAATTTTCAATTGAGAGATGTTCCTCTAGTTATTGCTAGGTGTTTTGGCCACCAAAAGTATACCTGTGGGGAAAAAAGAAAGGGAAAAAGAACAGATAAATTATCAGAAGATATGCAGTGGTGTGGACTAATATGACATATGTCTTGTCTTCCTGATGCAGGCTGTTAGCAGCAGTAAGAATGTACAATGCTTGGAAGGGTCTATATTATTTCATCGAATGGCTATTCAGTGAATAGCTATTTGTCAAACACCTATCCAGTGAAGCCACTCTTCATCGAATGGCAAATATTAACTATGGCAAACCAGCGGTTGGCCATCGTCTAGAATTTGCCCTTTTCCCCACTGTAGTGCAATCTTGGAGTCGTCATATTTAGTTAGGGGGGTATCCCTATGGGGTGTAGCCCCCCACCTTGGCAGGTTTTAAATGTTATTATTTTTTTTTTTTTGTGGTCGCTTGGTTGGCCAACCGCTTGTTTGCCCTACTTAAAATTTGCCGTTCGATGAAGACCAGTTTAGCTAAATACGTGTTCGCTCAATAGCCATTCGATGAAATCACATAGACCCTCTCGGGGGTGGGAAGGGGTTAGCATTCATCGTAAGAATTTTTTTTTCCATACACTTTTATTGAATTATCACTTGTGACATGGCAAATTTCCATTCATCTAGAAGTAATCAAACTATATTAACACCACAAACATTATTTGTCACATATATTGCTATATATCATATAACCTAACCAATATTACAATATGCCTTTTTTTAAACAAGAAACCTCTTTATTAAACCATCACTTACTACACAGGCAATTATACATTTTCATAACTGAAAACAAACCACACTGACACCATCTTAGTCACAAGCATTTTACATCACAAACCGTACTGACACACTCCCAGTTACAAACATTATACATCACTTATAATATACCTAATCTTTCTCATCAAATATTACATAGCTCATTTAAGTCCTGACAGCTTTGAGAACTCATTCCTCCCTTGTATGTATTGTTCCCACAGTTCCTATTTTTCCTATATAGTTTGCTCCTACCTTTTTCTAAAGATCTCAGTTCCATTTGTTTTATCTCTGTTATTATATTCACTGCTTCTAGTATAGTTGGTTTAGATTTTGATTTCTGTTTTCGAGTAATTGCTTTTTGGTAGCCACCATTATTAGACACAGCAAGTCTTACCAAGTCTAACAGCCGGTGATAAAGGAATGACTAGAGTATTTTAAAAATGGCCTCAGTATTTAAGTTTACTTGTTACTGCAGCTAATGGAATTAGAAAGACAAATGCAGAAAGTGGTAGTTGCACAAACTTGCAGAAATTCTACTTTTCTAAACCATCATTGGTGAAAGAAAATGTAAGCAATTAATCATTGATGTGCATAATGAAATAAATTAGAATTTAAAACCATGTGTGCTTTTATAGTGCATATGGGATATACCATGGTGTGATAAGGGCTGAAGCAGCTAGATAATTTAGCTCCCAACACTACACATGGTGTGGAACAACTAGGTTTCATGCATCAAACACAAACTGAGGACAGCACTCTGTGAATCCCTACAAAACAGGTAAAATGTGTCGATATTTACTATATAGACACATATTTACTATGATACTATCTTCATTTAAACAGATGTAATGCTATCATGTCTTTTGAAGTGACATTTGAAGTGTCACAGATCAGATTCATTCAGGTTTCATTAGCCCCTAAAGGGACTGTACTTAGCATCAATCCCCCATGAACAGTAGGTAAAGCAGTACAGATCCAACAGTCAGAGACATTGAGGGATGATGCATAGGCAAATTTAATAGATTGTTAGGTGTTGAAAGGTGGATGCCAAATAGCTCGCTTGGTGTGATGCGTCGATGGAGCAGGAAATAAAAATGGCCACATTAAAAATAACAGTACAACAAGAATGACCACCAAAATGGCTGTCCAATATTTTTGTGGAAATGGTTGTTGAGTCTGCGTAGTGTCAGGAGTTTGGAGTTTTCCAAAAGGGCAAATGTTAGGCATCGTCAGGTACTGGAACAGTTCTACTTCGAGTACGAGTAGCAATGGGAGGAGAATCTGGAGTTGAAAAAGGTAAAGGCTGTTGGTCTTTAGACGGCACAACTTTTTTGACATGTGAAATGTGGATTCAAGTTGGAGATCCTTGCAGTCACACAGCAGATGGCATTGTCAGAAGAACCAGGAAGGGCCCCTTCCAGCATGGCTGGAGTGCTATTTTTCTAGAGAAGGACTTAACGTAAACCCAATCACCTGGTTGTAGGGTGGGTGACAGGAAAGGATCTGGAAGATGTTGAGCAGCTGCTACTTGTCGGTGGTGAAACTGTAGGAAGGAAACAAGAGATTTGCAGTACAAGAGAATATCATTATCAAATGCATCATATTTAGAAAGGGGTGGTGGTGGTGTCATGGGCAGATGCAGAGGGCGACCCATGAGAATTTCATGTGGAGAAAGACCCTTACTAGGATGCGGTTGTGCTCGCATAGAAAGTAAGGCTAGTGGTAAGGCCTGCACCCAAGTTAGGCCTGTTTTTGAAGTGACTTTACAAGTCTAGTTTTTAAGGTCTGATTCATTTGTTCAATAATACCTGATGCCTGTGGTCTAGATGGGCAATGGGATTTTAAAGTAATGCCTAGCATGGTACACAATGATTCAACTAACTTAGCAGTAAAATGCGTTCTACGGTCAGAGTATATTTGACAAGAAACACCAAAACGAGGTATCAATTCATAACACAATTTTTTTGCAACTGAAATAGCATCATTTTTAGCACATGGGTAGGCTTCTAACCACCACGAAAAAATATCAACAACAGTCAAAACATATTTAAAATGAGTACAAGATGGGAGTTCAGTAAAGTCCCACTGTAAGGCACAAAATGGTCCCATTGGTTTTGGCACCGGTTGAGTGGGAGCCTATGCTGTAAACAAATGGAGCACGTGCTCAAAAAATGTTGCACAGAAGCAGAAAGTCCTGGGGTGAACCAATCCTTTTGGATTTGTTTGATTAATGCTTGTACCCCTACATGAGCTGGCAAATGATATGCTTTTATAAGAGAATTTAACATAGATATAGGGCAGGTTAATCTGCCATCAGGATGCTGCCAAATTGAATCAGAGCTTTTGAAACAGCTTTGGGCCAGCCATGTTTTTCTTTTTGATTTTGATGCTTTACTTTGTAAAGTTTTTAAAACAGTAGTGTCAAAAGTAACCATTTGTAAGATAGGCTGCAGAAATTGTCCCTGAACAGTATGTGAAAGAGCAGCTTGCTTGGCAGCCCAGTCAGACAGATTATTTCCCTTAGCTATTAAGGAGTCCTTAGACTGATGAGCTGCACACTTGGCAACAGCAATTTTAGAAGGTAATAATAAATCCTGTAAGAGGTAATCAATATACAGGTAATTTTTAATTGGTGCCCCAGAGGATGTCAAAAACCCCCTTTCCTTCTAAAAAGTACCAAAATCATGAACAACACCATGGGCATAACGTGAATCAGTATAAGTAGTAACAGATCTGTCTTTGGCCATTTTACATGCATGCAAAAGTGCCACTAATTCCGCGGCTTGTGCGGAAGAGCCAGGTGATAATTGTCCAGTTTGTAAAACTTCAGATGGCGAGCAGACTGACCATGCAGCCTGGAGTTCACCAAAACTATTTTGTAAACAGTATCCATCTACGAAAAAAACTAAATCACGATTAAGCAAAGGAACATCTTGCAAATCTAACCTAGGAGAAAGAACAGTGTTAACTACAAGTACACAGTCATGTGTTTTGCCCCCGTCACTAGTTGGAATCAATGAAGCAGGGTTTAGTGGTGGGCAACGTGTAATTTGAACAGCGGGATTACTTAATAAACTTAACTCATATTTAGTGAGGCGAGCATTAAAAAGATGCTGTGTTTTTGTTTTTAAGAGTAATGCTTGCACCGCATGAGGTACTGTTAGTATAGTGTCATGTCCTAAAGTCAATGGTGCTACCATATTGATCAAAACAGTAGTGGCTGCTACCGCTCGTAAACAGGGTGGATAGCCACAAGCAACAGGGTCTAACTGAGTGCTGTAATATGCTATAGGTCGATAGCCCCCTGTGCATGCTTGCGCCAGAAGGTCCAGGGCAGTCATGTTTCTTTCACAACAGAAGAAAACAAAGAGTTTAGAATAATCTGGGAACCCCAGGGCAGGTGGGTTTATCAATGCCATTTTAATAGCTTGAAAAACGTTTTCATGTTCAGGGGACCAAGGCAGAGGATCTGTAACTTCCTTTTTTAGAAGCTGTAACATAGAGGCTGAAATTTTTGAAAAATTGGGCACCCACTGTCTACAATAACCTGCTAGGCCGAGGAACCCCCTGAGTTGTCTCTGAGTTACAGGGCGGGGGCAGTCTGAATGGAGGTAATTCTACTTGGAAGTATTTGACGTGAATTCATAGAACTGATGTGTCCCACGTATTGTACCTTTTCTTGACAGAACTGCAGTTTAGATTTATTTACCTTAAAACCTCATTCAGCTAAAAACTTTAAAACTAGAAGTGAATCCTCTATACAAGACTTAATCTCTTGTGAAGCTATAAGAATATTGTCTACATATTGAACCAAAACTGAATGTGGTGGTAATTGTAAATCCTGTAGTTGTCTGTGCATCTCTCTAGAGAATAGGGTTAGAGATTTTATATATCCTTGGGGTAGTAGGGTCCAAGTATACTGTTGGCCCTTATAAGTGAATGCAAACAAATACTGACTATCTGAATGTACTGGGATAGAGAAGAAAGCTGATGAGATATTTATAACCATAAGACAACGTGCTGTAGGTGGGATACAGCTCAAAATCGTAGCTGGGTTTGGTACGATTGGGAAAACAGGCAAGACAGCTTTACTGACTTCTCGCAAGTCTTGCACAAATCTGTAAGCTTGTTTACCAGGTTTCCTTACCTGTAGAATTGGAGTATTACATGGACTTGTTGTAGGTACTATAATTCTTTGTTGTACCAAGGCAGAAATGACAGGGGTAATACCAGACGTAGCCTCTACCGTCAAAGGGTACTGTGGTACCCAAGGTAACTTTGCTCTGGGTTTTAAGGTTATCTTTACAGGAGTAGCTGAAATCAGGAACCCGACATCATTATCATGAGTGTGAATTTAGATGCTTATTTTTATCGAGGTCAGACTGCATACACATTGTTTGCAGAGTGACAGTTTCATCTAAAGTAGCCAAAATACTATCTTGTTTATCTGAAGGTACTTGTAAATATACTCCATCAGCTGTGCAGAAGATGGTTGCTCCCATCTTACAGAGCAAATCTCTCCCCAATAAATTTAAAGGTGCTGAAGGTCCTACTAAAAATGCATGATTGTCTTGTAATGGTCCCAAAGTTACTGGGACTGGGACGGTTTTAGAATATTCAACAGGAATACCAGAGACACCTACCCCTTGAATTGTGTTATTGGAGAGGGGGACATTTATTGCTGCTTCGCCAGCTAACATAGATTTAGTTGCTCCAGTGTCAATTAAAAATGGGCACAGTTTATTTCTGACAAGCAACATAACATGCGGTCCATCTTGATCCACAGGGATGAAAGGGCACAACTGCTGTTGTCTTTGTTCAGAGAACTTTCATTGTGATGGCTGCCAATTGGATGGGGTCCAATTAGAATTCCACTGAGGTGACGTATCAGTGGATGAGGCAGGTTGCTCAGCCAGATACGGACATTAATTTCTCCACTGGTCTACTTGGCCACAATTGAAACACTCCGTCTGATTATTATAGCTTTGGGGTGGGGCTGATCGTGTTTTCTGCCAGTTTTGTCTATTTTGGTTTCCTGCCCCTTGGCGTCCACCTCCCCCTCTTCCAGGTCCTCATCCTCCCTGTCCATGCTGCCCAAAGGCAGTACACATCTGAATCTGTGCTTTAACCAACTTTTCCTGTAAGATCTTTTTTTCCTGTGCTAAGTGGTCAGAGAGGTATTGCACTTGTGTCACTAATTCATGCAATCCAAGACTAGGCCAGTTTAAACATACTTCCTTTAGCTTATCCTGTACTTGTAGATGTAACCCATCTATGAAGGCAGCCAAGAATCTGCTCTGTGCCGGCCCTTCAGTGGGTTCTGGGTAACTAGAATAAGCCTCAAAGGCTTCAGTGAGATGATTTAAATACTCATCCATAGGTTTGTCTTCTTTTTGAAGAACTGACTTGATTTTGGACCAATTGGATGTGGGTGGGACTATTACCATAATAGCATCTACTATACGCTGTCTGACTGCTTTAAACCTATTATCTCCTTGTGCATCATGTTTTGGAATCAGAGTAGGGACATTAGCATGGTCCCAAATCTGTTTCATCAGATCAGCCGATATGGCATACTGAAGAACTGCCCTGACTTCTTCTATTGTAGGATTTTGTAAACAAATATGTCCTGCCAGCACACGCTGGAACTTAGCTGGATTGGTACGGATATGCGGTAGTGATTTGGTAATGGCTTGAAAATCAACCGCTGACCATGCCCTAGGTACTACAATGGTCGGTGGTTCCTGTGCACTTCTAGCATGAGCTGGGTTAGGTACCTCCCTCAAAGGTAACAATCTGTCATCATCTGATGAGTCCAATTCTGAATCTAGATTAAATAAATCTGGCCCAAAATATCCATCCCCCCTGTCAATTATAGTGGGGAAATGGCCAAAATGCCTTTGTCGGTGTAAATGTCACTTTCCTTTTCCTTTATAATAGGGTTTAGCTTTAAAGTACATTACAGCTTTTGTATCTTTATGAGTCTTACTAGGGGTTCTTGGTCCTTCTTTTTTATCGCTCATTTCTGGATCAGATTTACTAGACTCCGCAGCCTGTTCTCTCTCTCTAGTGGTGGAATCTTTAGTGGTGGAATGTGGCTGCTGTGTTTCGGCTCCTTGATGAGTGAGGGGGGGCTGATACTGCAGGGGTGCAACTGGTGGTGCAGTCGGTGGTGGGGGGAGCCAGGCATTATTGTCTTCTGAAGATTCAATTATTTGCAATTTAGCTAATTCCTTTACAGGATAAAGCCCCTTAAAGGGTGGGTCCTTTAAGCATTTACCATTTACTACATCTAAATTACTAGCAGTGTGTTGTAATTCCCTCAATTGCTCTTTTAATTTTTGCTGATTATCTTTTAGGCTACTAATAACCGAATCCTTTTCTCTTTTTTTTCACCTCTGTCATCCAATCATTAAATGCTGCCCAGCACAACCCTGGTATTCTTTTCCCTTTTTTCCTTAAATTCCCTTGGAGATTAAGCAAAATATTTTTATTAAAAGTACCATTTTCTGGAAAGGCGAGTTTACCATCATCCTCAATGAGGGTGACCCACTGACTTATAAACATACAACTGTCCCAGGACACACGAAAATACATATAACCAGCTGGTGTACTTCTTTCTGGCTCCTTTATAGTTCCCACGCTCGCTCCAATTTTCACACAAGCTATGCTGTATTTTACAGATTTAGCTGTGACGTTTTGTAAACGTCGTTTCCCCACTCTCGTATCTCTTTTCACTCTTATGTCGCCAGTTCTTCATTTTAACCCACTCTCATACTGCACAATCAATAGCAGAAAAAGAAGTGCATGCCACTTACCTCAAAACAACTGAACGAGAGGAATTATTACATTTCTATAAAGTTATCAGTACCAAATTTTAAAGCAGGCGAGTTACAGGAAATGAAAGAAACACTGCCAGAACAGAAAATTCTGTCATGGGCCCTTTCACTATCAGTATTTCGTTCAATCTCCAACTGCCGCAGCTGTTGTCAATTCAGATCCGAGTCACGGCACCAATTGTTGCATTTAGCATTTTACCTTAAATGAAGACAAGACAATTCTTCCTCTCTTTCAGTGGTATTTATTACACACGTGTGAGAGCCTCATGGAAAGTACCAGGGAGACTCTCCGAACAAAGGAATGCATAAGGAATGCATAAGCTTATATGCTGGTGATACTGCTGACAGTACAAAAATATAAACTAGACCAATTAAATTAGTACAAAATACAATTAACCAATCAATGGTTTACCCATGGGCTCAACACAGTTCAAATTACTACATCTCTAGGCAAAAAAGGAAAATCAGATGCACTTCCATATAAGGCACATTTCCTGCTTTCAAGCAGGCTCTTGGTTTTCAGTACTTTTCCACTATTCACAGTTTACTCAGAGTTCGCAGTACAAAGTCCATCTTAATGCATGCAGATTATCACATACTCAATTTCCTTAAACACATACTTTGGCCATTCATATTCTACAATACCTAGACTCAAAGTTGAGCATTAAGCTCTCGGTTATCTGATTTTTTAATAACATCTCTGAATTTCCCTCATATTTGTGTCCTAACCCTCATAAAATGTTGGATGTTCTAGTAATTCACAAAGGGTTACAGTCAGTCAATAATGACAAGCATTACAGCTTCATACCTCTTAGTCTTCAAAAATGCATGCTGATGCAAAATCATTTGTTTTGTTTTGTTGACTTGAGCTATATTTAAAACTTTCCTTGATTTTGGGCTTTTATCTCTTATTATTTTTGGGTTTGCCATTATTTTTGAGAAAGAAGTTGAAAGCTAGTTGCAAAGTATAATATATTAAAATGTAATGTATAGTATAATAAAAACATGGGTGCATGACAGACTGACATAATGACTATATTAACTGTATGGTAAATACACATTTGCAAGTAAAATAGAAGGGGTTTTCTTATAAAAGATAGATAAATGTAATATGGCAAAAATATAGGAACATATATAATGTGAGAAAATCCAGTGATAATAAAAGAAAAAATAACTAAAGTTGCAATACTCCTATATTTCTGTACATCTGAACTTAGACCAGAAAGTTTTGATACCTCACCCCCAAAAAACAGGTATGGAGCTTATATTATCTGATAAAAACACTCTTAAACCTAAAGGACTTATTTATTCAAAAGTATACATACTCAACATAATGCCAACAATGCTTAAAGCTAGCAATATAAATAAACTGTCTGTAATAAATGCAACTCAGAAAGGCAGCACTGTCTCATGAGAAGGTTATATAAGGCTTGTCAGTGTCACAGCTGTAGCAGATGCTTACAATTTTTAATAAAGAATAGTAGAACAATGAAAATGTAGCTTACAAGGAAAGTAAGTTGCAAAAACTGCCAGTACAAAGCAATCACCTTTAGCAGTTCATAATGCTTTTGTCTGTAGATTCACAAGTGTATACTAGGCTAACAGCCACTAGGGTTTTTATAAGCCTAGGCATGCAAACCAAATATATCCCATGAGTTATTATGCCTTATAGCTTATTTTAAGGGGTGTGTGTTAGTTAGAGTGTAATTTAACAGCTGCCTCTGTCCATCAGAAATGTACATGTCAGACCAGGGTTAAATTTCTGATTTCCCATCCACTGGTCCAGGGTGCACTTGAATAAGGTTAGGGAAGTGTTCTGTTTCATGTGAATGGGAATCCTATTCCAGAGAATGTGGATTCTCTGAGATGCATACCTGGCGTCCAACATGTCCTAGATAAGTCGCAAGCAAACTTCAAATCCTTCGAGCTTGTAGTTCAGGTGATCTTCACTTCTTAGACAATACAAAAAGATCCATCACAGCAAGATCCACAGATGCCACGTATGTCAGGCATAAATTGCCGGCTCTCAGCAGTCTTTGGAAAAAGAGTATAGAGATAGGGCTTCAGGTGATCTGCATAGGACATTGTGTTTACACCCTGTATTCTTCCTGTGAGGAACCTCCGTGGTTGCTCCAGTTGTTGCATGTGGCTGGTCAGGTACATACTGAAGGTGGAATTATACTAGAAGAGTCTGACAAGAGCTGACTACAGTGGCACAATGACTTCCTTGGACCCAGATGCAATATCCTTAATTAAAGTTGAGTGGCATAGAATGATTTTCTTACTACCTTAGACACATGTTGGTTGAAAGCCAACTTTCTATCCAGATAAATACCCAATGCTCTGTCTATTGTGTCTACTTTTAGGGGTGTTTTACCAATTAGGTAGTTTCCCTGGGTGGCTGACTTCCCAAAATGTACTATTATGCATTTCCTGGCACTGGGTTTTAAGCGGTGGCTTTGACAGCAGTCATTTGTCTGTTAGACTTCCTGTAAAATATTAGTATCTTGGGTGGGAGGGTTCTATGAATCTGCAAACTTGGTAAGTGAAATGCCATTGACATTGGCCTTGATGTCCAAAAAAGAGGTGCCAAAGAAGAGTGGACTAAGAATATAGCCCTTGGGGGACTCCACAGATTCCCTGCCTCTTTGGGGAGGTAGTCTATCCAATACTAAGTTCCTGGATTGTGTCTGTGAGCCAGCTGGCTATCCAGTGAGTTACACAGGGGTTTACTCCTAACTCCATGAATTTGTTTACAATGCTAAAGTAGGGTGTTCTATCAAATGACTTAGCCAGGTCAAGGTAAGCAGTATGCACCATTTTAACCTCATCCATTGCCTAGGTGACCTTCTCAAAGAAGTCCACCAGGTTCAGTAGTAATGACCTGCCTTTGACTAAACCAAACTGGGTTGGGTTCAGTGTCTGAAGGTTTCCTATATCGCTGTTAATTATTCCATAATAATTCTTTCCTTGGCCTTACATATGAGATTAGTCAGACTAATGTGTCTGTAGTTTCCAGGATCCATTGATGGTTTTCCCTTGAGCAGAGGGATTAGAGTTGCAGTCTTCCATTCACATGGCATGAAGACTTTGTGGAGATTATGGTTGAATGGTGATTCCAGTGACCCCCAATACCCTAAAATATAACCTATTTAGAAGGAGTCCTGAGATATTATTGGGGCCCATTGAGGATGTATTCTTGGCTTTAGCGAGAGCATCTAAGACCTGCTCCCTACTAATAGTTGGAGAGATTATGTTAGATGGCATTTCCTGGGGGACAGCTGGCAGTGAGAGGGATAAAGCTGGAGCTGAATTGTCAGACAGAAGATTTGCTATATCTCTTAGTTCAGATAATGTGGCTGCACTTACCAACAGTTATGCATACTATTGTGTGTCGCCTTTGAGGTATTGGACATAGCTAAAGAAGTCCACAGGAAGTCTTTTTTCCTATCACATTCCATTTGCCTAAGAAAAAAATAGGACTAATCCCATGTTCCAGTCAGCTAATGGCCCTTTTAGCCCCTTAGAAATAAAACTCAAAGCAGCTGCCACTAAACAACAAATTAACAGAGTCCTTCTCCCTGATAATCTAATCTTACTACTTCTCCATCCCAACAACCTCTGAAAGGAAGTATCTGAAAGGTCTGGTGATGACTTCCCTGTGATAATGCAACCAAGTGATATATAGCTGGTCAGACTGGCTTTACCTCTTGGTGTTCCCAACCCATATGAAAATAGTCTGCCCTGGCGTCTTTGCATATATAGCATTGGGGCTTTTGCTTCCAGCCTCTTTGCCACATCCTTAACGGTAGATGTTACCATTTGTGCAAAAGTTTTAAAAAAGTTATATATGACAGGGGATTTAAATGAATTAGTAAGCTTGAATGTATCATTTCATCCCACCCAGGCACTACCATTTCCTTTCCTAACCATTTCCCCCCATGTATTGACAATACCCTTGTTGCTAATCTTATGTGTGCTACCTATCCTCCTGACCTCTTCCACATACCACTTTGCAGACACTCAGGCCACCCTACTTTCCTGTAACTCCCCATTCAAAGACACATACTCCTTGGAAAACCCTTCCATATAAATCTGCCACTACTAATCCAAGAATCCCAGTGCAGTATTTTCTCATTTATTGTAAATGTCTTATTAAACAACAATCTCTCTGACATAGCCCTGAATCCATATTTCAGAGTCCTGGCATTTAATGTAAACCACTGCTCTTACAGTCCTTTAGGACCCCAACCCATGACGGTATCTTTAAGACTTAACAGTACTGACCTTTTATACATAACACCCAACTCAACCCCAAAACTAGACTGGTCATGGCTTGCTTCTTGCATACACCATCTGCCATTCCACTGCTACTTTGGCATATAACCCCACATACGAGACTCCTAGACCCCCCCCCCCCATGTCCCTATGATAACATCAACTTTTTTCTGCTTACTCTTGGTGGCTTTTTATACCATATGAAACCAGTGAGTACCCTTTGAATCAGATTCATTCATTTTGATCTGGCTATATGTGAGCAGAGTCTAATAAGGAAAGGCTCTTAAGTAGCAGCACCATCTTAGCTGTTTGTATTTTGTATTCTATGCAAAAAGGAAAGCTTTAGTTTTGACCAGTCACTCACCTTATCTTTTAAGTTTGCAGTCAACTTCCTGCAATTCTTTCCTAACACATCCTTAGAGGGGAACATCATATTAATGCCTAGGTAGACTGTTTGTGGAACCATCTTCAACCCTTGTATCCTGTTCTCCTCATCACTGCATTTTAAGCAGGCTTTATTTAGAGAGAAAACCACTGTTTAGTCTTGATTTAAAGTCAGCCCAGAGAGAATGATAAACTGCCAAAGTATCTCCAAAAGCTTAGGGATGGTTCTGTCTGGATGGCTTATCCAAATTATCCTATCATCTGCAAACCAAAAACCGTGCATGACTTCCCCAAATGTTGTTGATACAAGGAACTGTTTAAGCTCTACCTCCAGCTCACCAGCTAAAACTTCAATCACTGGGGCAAAATGTAGAGGCAAGAGGGGGCATCCCTATCTCATTCCTCTCTGTAGCTCAAATGGCTCAGAATAGACTCTAATTGTAGTAGCCGTAGCTGTGGGGGTGTGGTACAGCAGTTTTACTTTCTGTATGAAACTCTCTCATGTCCTCAGTCTATACAAAACCTCCCAGATAAATGGCCAATCTACTGACTCAATGGCATTTTTACAATCCCACAAGAGTGACACTCTGATTTCTGACAGGGATTCACTGCCTCTTTGAACATTTAACTAGAAATTCACTAAAATTCAGCCCACCTGTCCACCACAAAATAAAGTCCTGCTGCTTACTCTGAACCAACTTCGGTATTATTTTTTCTAATGTCACAGTCAAAATCTTTGCATAAATGTTATGATGTTCTTCATGTTTCACTGTTGCAGTCATTACATTTGGGGTAAGCTGCTGGCAGTTTGCCCTCAGTCGGCCTGAATTCCAAAGTCTTGGGTCCTGCATCGGTTGCTGTCTCCTCTTCCATGACGTCAGGTCATCAGGGGTATAAAACATGCAGCCGATACCATTTTCTCCAGTCCTTCTTGCCGTGCGGTGCCCGAAGCAGAAGCATTTCGCAAGTGCCGGTCGGCTGACTACTGAAATATTCAAGTTTGAGTTTCAGAACCGAAATCTTCACTAAAGCTAAGTACCCCGCTGGGGAAACTTTTTTCTTGCATTTTACTGATGTCAGAAAAAGTTAATAATTGTATTACTTGTAGGAAGCAAATACCTCATAAGGATTTCCATTTATACTGTATTCCTTGCCTAGGCCCTGATCACAATGTGCCTGGCTGTCGGTTTTGTGCTAGATTTAACCAACGCACTATTAAGCGTCGGTATATTTTTGCATCAAAGTATTTTGGAAACAGATGTAACTACCCAGAAATGTCATCGGATAGCAATCCAACTACCAGAGTACATAAAAAACGCAAAGAAAAGGACAGAGAAAGGCAGTCAAGATCCAAAACCAATGACAAAGCTTCTCCTAAGCCAGTCGCCGGTTCACTGGTACTCGGTGATGCACTTTCGCAGCCCCTGATACCCACTACCTTTGAGTCGCAGGCCTCTACCAGCACCCATGTGGAGTCCGGCATGATGCAAGATACTCAAGGTATTGGACAGACGGATGCATCTCCCTCGGATGAGTCCGGAGCCGCTGAGCAGGCACCAGCTTCTGAGGGTGTATTCAGACCTTAACATTTGTATATCAAACCGACGACAGCTGCAAAACCAAAGACAAAAGCAACTTCTAAAACTAAAAAACCGACGCATGAGCCACATGCACAGGCCTCTATGCCTAAAAAACAGATGATCAAAATGGCTGAAGACCTTATTACCTTGATCAGGGGTACCCATCCCCCTCCTGATAAGAGGCCTAGGCAAGACATTGATTATGACTCTTCAGATCAGGTTTCTATTTCTTCTGATTCCACTTCTGATCAGGATTTATCTATACCTCCCTATGAGGATTCTGATGCTGAGGAGTCTATTCCATCTGCATCTCCTCCTGAGGATTATTTATTTGGAGAAACCTTGCATACTTTGAGGGAGCATTTTCACTGGGAGAGTCAAGACTTCTCAGAATCAAAAAGAGGCTCAGGGATTTCCTTCTTCTCCCTCAGCACAGGCCTTTAGCCATTCTCCCTGTTTTAGATTGTGGATGATGTGTTTTCGGAGTCAAGCTTGTCCCCTGACTCTTTACCTCCAGCTCCCAGTAAGCCTGGCAGATATTACAGGGTCCCTGACTCACATAAACTTTTATTTAGAAACCCTGCTGCTGATCCTGAAACTATTTCACAGGGTCCAAAGGGAGTTAAGGCCTCAACAGCAAAAAATCCTACCCCCTCTGACAGAGATTCAAGGGCACTGGAAAGATGGGGAAAAAAGGTTTATACTTCTGCAACCTTGGCAATCAGGGCTTTAAACTGTCAATTTCACATGCTTAAGTACCAACAACATGTTATGGAATTGCTGAAACAGAAAATTATGTTGATTTCAGAATGTGCAGAAAATAAAGAATTGCAGGAATTATTGCATGCAGGTGGACAAGTAGGAAAGCATAATTTTCAATGTGGTTTTGATTCCTTAGTGGCCTCCTGCAGGGTCGCAGTTACTGGTTCTGTGATTAGGAGGCATGCCTGGTTAAAGGAACAAAATTTACCTGATCATGTTAAAGCTAAATTGCTAGATGCACCTTTACAGCATGATTCTCTGTTTGGTATTAAGGCAGAAGAGGTTTTAAAGAAAATAGAAGACAAAGCTAAGTCTATGCAAACTGTTAAAGACTTCTTACAAGTGCAGCCACCAAGATTCAGTAGACACTGGCCTACCAAAAATTGTTCCTTTCCTGTGTCAGACAGAGCTCAAAGGGGCAAATCCAGACACCCTAAGGGTTCCAGATACCAGGCACAAGATTCATACAGGTCAAAGCAATGGGGCGCTTCCACCTCCAAAACTAGAGGAGATAAAGCACAAACCTACAGAAAACAGTCCCAATGACTTCCCTCTGCCTTCACCAAGCACTTATCTTTTGGCAGCACCCATAGGGGGAAAATTAGCACTTTTTGCTCAAAATTGGCAGTTAATAATCCAGGATAAGTGGGTACTAAACATCATATCACAGGGATACAGATTCCATTTCCACACTCTGCCAATGGCAAATGGTTGGCCAGATCTGCTAAAAAATCAATGGGCAGAGGCACAGAAACAGGTTACGTCCCTCATGGATATGGGGCCTTTCAGACAGTACCAGAACAGGAAAAAGGACAAGGTTTTTACTCGACTGTTCTTGGAACCCAGAAAGGACAAGGCCTGGCGGCCAATACTGGATTTATCGATTTTGAACACATAGCTGGACATTCCAAAATTCAAAATGCTGACTTTGCAGCAGCTTCTGCCCATGCTGGGCAAGAATGCTTGGCTGGTGACTTTAGACCTAAAAGAGGCATACCTGCATGTCCCAATAAGACAGTTGTGCAGAAGATACCTCAGATTCAAGGCTGGCTTAATGCATTACCAATTCTCTGCACTGCCCTTTGGCTTATCTACTGCACCAAGGGTCTTTACAAAGTGCCTGGCACCAGTAATTGCATTTTACAGACAAAGTATACAGATATATCCTTACTTGGACAACTGTCTCATTCAAGCAGAGAGCAAGGACACTCTTCTTCGACACCTGGTGTTTGTGAAAAGGCTTCTAACATGCCTAGGGTACACAATAAACGAAAAGATATCAAAACTGGTACCCTCTCAAAAGATAACATTCCTGGGTGCAAGCTTGAATACAACTGCCCAGATGGCTTACCTCACGCTAGACAAGCAAAGGCAACTGACTACTTACTTCAAACTGATGGCAACAAAAACCCAGTCTTCTGCAAGACAAATTCTGCAGGCTCTGGGCTTCATGGCATCCTGCATACTACTGATTCCATATGCAAGACTGCATATGAGGAAACTTCAATGGTACCTAAAACATTTATGGAGTCAACATTCTCACAGTCTGGAAACAATGATTCCTCTCATTCCCTGCCTGAACAGGAGTTTTTATGATGGGCAAAGGCATGTCACCAAAACATGGGACGGCCATTCACTCTACCCCCTGCCAGCCAAACCATGACAACAGACACATCAGATTATGCCTGGGGGGCCCACATGGCAGAAAGATGCATTCAGGGCATATGGTCACCAAAACAAATGCATCTGCATATCATGCAGAAAGAGATGCTAGCTGTTCAAAATGCCCTAACAGCCTTCAAGGACTTACTTCATCCAGGACAACTACTGATAAAGATGGACAACACCACAGTCATGTGGTATATAAACAAGCAAGGGGGCACACACTCATACCCCCTCCGCAGATTAGCCATGGCACTGTGGAACACAGCTTTGACCTACCAAATACATCTTCAAGCTCAATTCCTGCCAGGAAAACAAAACACTCTGGCAGACGATTTAAGCAGAAACCTTATCGACCCTCACAAGTGGAAACTAAACCCACAAGTCTTCAGCATGATAACAGAGAAATGGGGGAGCCCAGACATAGATCTATTTGCCTCTCCTCAAAATGATCAATTGAAAAGATTCTGCACAAGGACTTATCACAGACAAGCATGGAAAGTGGATGCCCTATCCTTCAGTTGGAAAAACCTATCAGTTTACGCCTTTCCTCCTCTGCCTCTTCTCCCCAAGGTCCTCCTAAAAGTCAGACAAGAGAAACCAAAGATGATACTAATTGCCCCAGACTGGCCCCACCAATACTGGTACCCAATCCTAAGGAACGTCTCAATACCCAGCTTGGACCTTGCCTCAAAGACCACAACTACTGTCCCAGCAAAACAATCAGATCCTGCACAATCAACTACAGACTCTGAACCTGGCAGCATGGCTGATCATGTAGTCATACAAACAACACCTCTCAGTAAAGCTGTGATGGATGTCATTTTGGAAGCCAGAAGGCCTAGTACTAGAAAATCTTATGCTGACAAATGGAAGAGATTCTGTGCTTGGAATCAAGCACAAGGAACTGATACAGCAGAACCAAATATTCCTCAGATATTGCAATACTTAACTGAGATTCTTGACAAAGGCCTATCTTTCTCATCAATTAAAATCCATGCCTCTGCCATTTCGGCTCCTTACAATACAGAGCCACCATTTTTTTTCTCATCCTTTACTAAAGCAGTATCTTAGAGGAGCCAAAAATGTAAGGCCTCCTAGAAGATTCATTGCCTGCATGGGTCCTCAATTATGTGTTGGAACAGCTCACCCTGCCTCCATTTGAACCAGCTGCTACTGCTGATATAAAGTTCTTATCATGGAAAACAGCTCTGCTATTAGCAATTACTTCAGCAAGAAGGTTTCAGAGCTACAGGCCCTCATGGCTATAGAGCCTTTTATCATATTTTACCCAGACAGGGTATCTCTGAGGACAAATCCTACTTTTATGCCTAAGGTGGTTTCCAGTGTGGCTCTTAACCAAACAATTCATCTGCCAACCTTTTATCCAAAGCCACAGAACAAGAGGGACAGAATTCTGCATTCCTTGGACGTACATAGACAACTAAGATTCTACTTAAGCAGGACTAAAGCTCTAAGAAAAACTGAGCAATTATTAGTGACATATGCTGCAGGTTCAGCGGGCAAGGCTATTTCAAAGCAGACAATTTCAAAGTGGATAAGCCACTGCATCCATTTCTGCTACTTACACCATGGTAAACCTGTGCCCAAGGGCATTAGGTCTCATTCCACCAGAGCTGCAGCTACTTCAGCAGCCTTTCTCAGAGGGGTACCAACCAAAGACATTCTAGAGGCTGCTACTTGGAGTTTTGTTTACTCCTTTACAAAGCATTATCATCTGCCTCTTTACTCTAAATCCAGAGCAGTCTCTGCCACTGCAGTTCTGCAGGGCCTTATAGCCGCTCCTAATGCTGTTTAGCTCCAGCCCCCTAACCATAGCTTTGGGATTCCACTGAAATGTAATGACTACAACAGTGAAACACGAAGAACATAGTACAGTTGTGTACACTTACCATAAATGTAGATGTTCGAGTGTATTCACTGTTGCAGTCCAGGTTACCCTCCCGCCATCCCCCTGTCATTCTGGAGTTTATCTTTCCTTCTCTATCTTCTACAACCTATGTGGTGTATTTGCTTGTAGATGAAGTTAAAGTTTATATTGATGCATGTATATAAATATATATATATTTTTTTTGCTACCTTTTTGGGGGCACCTGACATTGGGGGCAAGAAAAACTAAAGAAAATGGTGTCGTCTGCATGTTTTATACCCCTGAGGACCTGACGTCATGGAAGAGGAGACAGCAACCGATGCATGACCCAAGACTTTGGAATTCAGGCCAACTGAGGGCAACCTGCCAGCAGATTACCCCATATGTAATGACTGCAACAGTGAATACACTCGAACATCTACATTTATGGTAAGTGTACACAACTGTACTTTTTATATTTAACAGCAAATCTGTGTACAAGAATCTGGACTTGTGAGGTCTCTGCCAGGTTTAGGCAGAAGAATTACTACTGCCCTAATGCTAAAATTCAGTTACCTGTTAATCTTCTTGACTTAATACTTCTAACAATATCAGTGCTAGTTGCTGCTTACATTTTTTTTAATATAATTCCAGTGTGAGACTATCCATTCCCAGAACTTTCCCCAACTTCAGAGACCCTTTTGCTGTCCAAATTTCTTGAAAACTAATTGGTCTTTCCAAGGTATTCCTATCTTCTTCTGCCACCTGTATAAGCATGGACCCTTCTAAGAAGGCTTGAATCTGGACACTGTCACTCCTCATACCACTATATAGCGTCTCTGGTTTCTCTTTCATGATTTCTTTAATCTTGCTGATGTTGTGCGCTAATGAATTATCCTTGCCCTTGAGTGCAACAATTTGGGTTCTCTTTTCCTTTCTGGTAACCTCCTTGCTAGTAGTGTTGTTGATCTAACATCCTTTGTCAAGGAGAATGGCCATATCTTAACCCATTTCTCCTGACTCCAGGTATATATTAGATCGCTTTATATTCTTGAATCTTTTGCTTCTTATTCTCCTTTAGAGTTGCTCGACAGTACTACCCCCCCCCCCCATTATATTCCCTTTCCATTTTCTCAGTGTCCACTTCTATGGTCTCTATTTTCCTTGTTATTTAACACACTCTTCCATCTGTTTCCCAATCAAAAATCCTGTCATCTTCTAAAAAGCCACCAGTTATGCTTCCAGTTCCCTATCTCTGGCTTATGTCTACTTCATAACTGGTTTACTCACTGTATTAAATCCTTCACTTTTACATCATTTTGGAAAAACAAGATGCTGTCTACAGTGCCAGTTACCTATATGCCACTAACCATTGTAGTTCCATCACATCCATTTTATGGTTTGAAAAGATGTCCACTTGGAGGCTGACATCTACCAAAACTAGAATTTAACACCTCCCTATCAGCCAGTAATCCAGCATACTTGCAATTTTCCCTATATGGCCAGTAAACATAAAGTCACATTCCAGTGGTTGGCTAGCATGCCAGAAGTCCACTAACCCTAGGTCAGTCATGTAATGCCTTAAGCAAGCCTATAGTCTTGGTAACCTTACTCTCCCAAATGGTAACTTATTCACCTTCAGGTCCATTACTGCATTGAAATCTCCCCCAGTGACTATCCTTACCCCAGTTTTCTTTAACAATTTCACTAATATATAAAGAAATATACATTTCTAAACACTAATCCCAATCCGTAATGGGACTACAGAAGCTTCCAGGAATAACTTTCTTTATCCCCGAACTAACTTTCAGTATTGACTGTCTCCCCTCTGCATCCTTCTTTTGCTTGACTACTGCTAAAGAGATTAAGCTCTCTTGAAGAGGTGCTTATTCCAACATTGGACTTGTCAACTTGTAGCAGAGCAGAGACGATAGAGTCTGTTGATGCTCTCTATGTGAATCAGAGATCACCTCTCAGTACCAGAAATAATGCTGAAAAGGGAGACAAGGTCTTGAGATAGTCAGTTTTAAGCATCTCTGTTAAGACTGCATCTGTTATAGGGAGACCTGGTGGCAGTTTAAGTTGAATGCTTTCACTGCCCCAGGATTGAATGATTATGTTTCAATCAAAACAGTTTTAAAGTTCAGGGCAGCAAAATTATGAGAGTGGGTTGTACCTTTTTATATAATGTACATATATACATACATACATTACATAATATCTATATATATGCAAGCATATACATTTTTTAGTGTATTTACTCAGTTTGAAGATGTTAAGATTTGCACTGGGTGTGACGAGGATGGACAGGATTAGGAATAAGTATATTAGAGGGTCAGCCCAGGTTGGAAGGTTTGGAGACAAAGCCAGAGAGGCAAGATTACGTTGGTTTCGACATGTGCTGAGGAGGGATGCAGAGTATATTGGGAAAAAGATGCTAAGGATGAAGCTGCCAGGTAACAGGAAAAGAGGAAGGCCTAAGATAAGGTTTATGGATGTGGTGAGAGAGTACATGCAGGCGGCTGGTGTGACAGAGCAAGATGCAGAGGACAGGAAGAAATGGAAACAGTTGATCTGCTGTGGTGACCCCTAACGGGAGCAGCCGAAAGAAGAAGAAGAAGACTCAGTTTTTATGATATTCACAAAGCATGGCTAGTCACTTCATAATCTATTTATTACTTTTTTATATCATGTGGATACCCCCATTATTTTACACTGTCCCTGTGGTAGCAGTTTTACTTTACATTTTTTTATATTATTTTTGATATTCTTTTTTCTACTTAGTACTTTAGGGTAGGACTGGAATACGAAGAATAGGTTTAGATTTGTATTCCATAGGAGGTTAGTTTCTTTTAAAAAAAATCTGTTGTCTTTTTGGCGCCAGTTTTAAGGTATTTAAAGCACTGGTGTATGTTCATTTTGTTACTCTGAAGAAGTCCTGATTGTAGCAGGATGAAAGCGCTTAATTTTACGTTTTGTTCCAATAAATTTTTCATTGTGGTTACTAACGTGGTTTCCTCCACAGTGTGTGCTTTCAGCTGAAACCACGTGTTTCTTTAAGACTGAATCTGTTACTAAAACTGACAGCACTCATCAGTAAACAGCAGCAGTAGTAGAACGTAAAACAGCTTAGTTTCAACTCTGTTTCTGTCTGCTACATTACAGCCACTATTTTGGATCAAACAGATTCCCATAGACAGGGAATACACATGGACATAAACTAAACACTTTTGGAAAGAGGTTAACCAGCTCACGGGAAGAAAACCTCCTCATGATACCCTGTCTAAAAACACTATTCAATGTAGTACAGCAACACTTTCTCTGGAAGACTTCCTTAAAGAATTTAGCAAAAGCTATTTATGGATCAGAGTAGGTACCCCCTCTCTTTGAGGAGCTTGACCCATTAGTGCATGTCTAACGTTGCCAT
Source organism: Protopterus annectens (assembly GCF_019279795.1). NCBI lineage: Eukaryota > Metazoa > Chordata > Ceratodontiformes > Protopteridae > Protopterus > Protopterus annectens. The sequence goes on from NC_056749.1 coordinate 396,014,634, forward strand.
TGCTTTAACAGATTATGCTCTTTCCCCCTTTTAATTTTAGTTCCTTGCAGGAAAATGACTTTTGCTTTGGACCTCTAAATCCTATCCATTACTGCTTTCCATTTAAAGGGGGTACAGAATCCCCTAGCATTCAAAGTCAAACATTTCAATAACTGTGGCCTATTCAAGTCGTCCTTACCTTGTGCATCCTTTTTCCTCACATCTCTCTTGTACTCCTCCTCTGCTGACAGCCCCATGAGTTCTTATATCCCTCCTGTTTTGGTGGTCTGATGCCGAAGCTGCAGGGAAAAGAGAGAAGGAAAGAATAAATCACCGCTAAAGCCTGCCAATGACTGAAGCAATTAACATTATTTATTTATTTATTTTACATTTGTTGACTGGGCTAGTCTAGCTGGATACATGTCCATTTTCAATAGAGGCCCGGGGAGAAAAGCTCCACAAAACACAGTAATATAGAACAAAACTTGTTATACAAAAAAGAAATATTTTACAAATGGAAAGTAGTACATAAACTATTTCATAAGCATAGCCAAGAAAATACATCAGGTGATAAAATTGCTTAATGCAAAAAGGGATAGAAATCTTGTTTATCACATGACAGAACATGTTGATTGACCTGCATGGAGGAATTACAATGCAGGTGATTTTTTTTTTTTTTTTTTAGTTCAGTGGAAATGATAAATAGAAAGTAGAAAAATAGTACTGTAGAAACCTAGTAAAGAATTTGAAGTGATCAAGAACAGGTAGAGGCAATAAAAGGTTCAGTCAGGGTTAGTACAAGGACAGAGACATTTGGAATTAAGCAAAGTTTTTAGATGCTTCTTGAAAGATGGGTAAAGAAGTAAGTGCAGTAAGTTCACTTGGAAGCTTGTTCCAGATAGGTCTAGTACAGTTGGAGAACAAACAGTCCCCAGCTTTGTTGTTGGATTTATAGAAGGCTGCTAGGAGCTAGGTGGCAGAGCACAAGGAAGAGAGGTTTTTATAAGGAGTGATAAGGGTACAAAGTATCATAGTATTTGAAAGCTGGAAGATTTTGTGGGTGATAGCAAGTTGCTGTAGTAATATTTGATTTTGTAGTTCCAGCCAGCCTAGTTGTTTAAGATGTGAGCAATGATGGGTACGAAAAGGGGCTCCTGTCGCAAATCTGGCAGTATTGTTATATGATGTTGCTAGTTTATTGAAATTAGATTTAGATAAGTTTGTAAAAATCGGTGAGGCATAGAGAAGGGTAGAGGGCAGGTGTGTTTGTGCGATGGTACTTCTGGCTGAGGTAGTAAGGAAGGGTTTCAGCCTATAAAGAGATCCAAGTTTTCTATTGACTGACTTGATGGTTAAGTTAATATGTGAATCAAAGTTGAGGTTATGGTCTATTGTAACCCCTAGAAGTTTGGTAGTAGGGTCAGGGGTTATTATTGTGCCATTGTTAGAAGTTATATTGAATGTAAAAGTAGATGACTTCAGTGTATGTGTGAACAGTAATAATTTAGTCTTTTTGGGATTCAGTAAGAGACAATATTGATAGAACCAGTTTTCAGCTGCTGTGAAAACTTTTTGTGTAGTAGTCTGAAGCTCAATTGGGGAGGATGCTGAACATATCAGTGTTGAGTGATCGGCATATTGAATACAGATGGATTGTGGAAGGGACTTATTTAGATTGTTAATAAAAATAGAAAAGAGGAGAGGTCCCAGTATTGAGCCTTGAGGCACTCCTATTTTGATGGGAAGGGGAGATGATATGTGATTGTCCCAAAGAACTGCTTGCTGTCTATTTTTTAAGTAGGAATTAAACCCTGGATAGCCTGGGTGTCCAAAGCAAAAGATTTAAGGATGTTTAGTAAGAGAGTATGGTTTACTATATCAAAGGCCTTAGAGAGGTCTAAGAAGAGAGCTGAGGACAGCAAGTTGTTATTCATAACATTAACCAAGTTTAAATAGAAAAACAAACAATAACAAGGGCAGGAAATATAGTTATTTGTCGCCAACTATAGTTTGCACAGTACAACTGATTAAGGTTAGAAACATGCTGCTGAGCTGAAACAATAAGCAGAATAAGCATGAAAAAACTTACTCTCCTGCTAAGCAACGTTGAACATCTCCCCTCCCCCCAGCAACACAAATATGAAAAAACATCTGGCGTAACAACATTAAACTGAATGTTGTCTAAGAGATTACTTCCCCACTTGGGGTCACAGGGAGCTGTTTAGGGTATGTACAAATCAAAACAGCACTTATCTAACTACAGCCACCCTGCTACAGCACTTATCTAATTACAGTTACCCTGCTGCCATGGTGGCCCCATTATATTCCCTTTCTTGTGCCAATGAGCTTTGAATTGTCCATTCGATCTGTGATGATTCCATTATGAAAGGGTCTGGAGTCTCAAATTCATCTTCTTCCATGTTGTCTTCTACTGTAAAAGGCTCAAAACGATTAGCACAGATTAATCTTGTTTTGTTCCCCACATTCATAGCTTGGAAAGCCTCTCCAGTGAGTAAGTTAGTAGTCTCCCCACCAACCCACTACCCTTTTTGCTCATAGGTAATTTCACAGATGATGAGACTGGGGTCCACTCACGGTTCATGGAATCAGACACTGCCACCATAGTTCTCAACCTCTTAACACAAGAAATCTGGGCAAAGCCAAAAATAACGGGGAGTCAAAGCCCCAAAACTGTGGACACATGCTTAATATTGTACTTATAAACTTAGAATGTTGCTAGAATAAAAGGTCTTGTGTTATCATGCATTTTCTGAAGGATATGAAGTCTGAAACTCAAATGCCTATCAGTATTTAGTTAATTCAGTCCTCACTGACTTGCCACAGAAATCCAGAAAAATTACAAAATTTATGTGGAACAGACCAAAAATATGAGACAAAAGTCTGGACATTCTGCAAAAATCTGGACATTTCAGAGGTATAACTGCCACATCTCTAACTAGAACCATTATCTGACTTTGCTGAAAACATTTGGATTGTCAGTTTCCCATTTGATGATTTTTGCTTTGGCTGAGAGGTGGAAAATATTGCTTGTGCTTACAGTCACAGTGTGGCAAGAAACTTCAGTTGTACTGTCAAGCAAAAATCTCTGCATTTCCTAATTGGTAAAAATGCCTTCCTGTTAAAGTAGAATGTTGTACCCAAGTCCTGCAAATCCTTTCATGATTATTTGTAATCTAAACAGGGTATAACGTAATTTCTTGACAAGTTTGAATTTCTTACCTTAGGATTTATTCTGTGGGCATGATCTATAGCAACAGGTCATGGATTGCTCAGATACTTGCCCATTTCAACTGAAATAAACTTGACCAGATCATCTCCTTCCAGATCTTCAGAAACACCAATCAGTCTCAGGTTGTTGCTCCTTGCCTGATTTTCTATGTCATTCAGCTTATTTTCTAGTCTAAAGAAATTGGATGGCAAGTTTTGAATCTCCTGGGAATGTGAGACAATCACATTGCAAAGCGATTCCACCTCCACTTGGCTCTGTGAAATTTCCTCTTCAATTTTTAAAGGTTTGTGCACATTGCTGGATGCTTTCTTTATATGCTTCACATTCTGCATAACAAACTGAATCGTTGACATGGGGTCATATATACTCTTTTTCAATGCCCGTAACTCTTCTTCTTATGCAGTTTCAATCTCCATCATCTCCCTTCAGGGAACCCAGTCTATGACATACTTTGTGTTTCCCTCACATGTGTCCACTCGATCTGCAGCATTTAAGGTCCTTGACTTAAAAACAAAACTTCTCCAATGCAATTAGCTATTTTTACTTCAGCCCTCTGATGCAATGCTTTCTAGTTACACTTTTCCTAGTCTTATCCCCATTAGAAACATTAACACATACTAAACAATTATATAAAAGCTACTGGGGAGGACAAAGCAAACTGGATTAGATGCTCATCATTGCTCATTCCATACGTGCTCCTGTATTTTCACCCCTTTTGAACTGAAGAAAATTTAAGTTGACCAAGAGAGGCCTCTGTAAACTTAAAATGAGCAAAGACCATAGTCATTTTTTTAAAAACAACTTTTATGCTTTCACAAACTTATAGCACTGTCTCTAAGTAAATGGAAGAAAATGCACATTTATAATGTCTAGGCCCATTCTGGAAAGAGGGCAGAAAGACTGAATAAAGTCACATAAACATGGTCATTCTGAGATATAACAAATTAATATATATCAAGAAATACTTAGAATCATTCTTATGCATCATTAGTACACAGAATATGCAGATAGGATGAAAATATATATTTTTCATTTTTAGGATAGAGTTTTCCATTAAAGCAGGTATGAAAGAAATGGTTGGCCCTTAGCAAATATATATGATTTTATAATAAATGGTCAGTATATTAAATGCTTGATTTACAAAATATTGAACAAAACATGTCAATCATTCATAATTCTGACAAACCAAATAAGTGAAACTGAGTAGATCAGAAAAGGAAACAAATTTCCATTTCTGATATACAAACTATAACCTTACAAACATTCAGATCAATTTTTTTTCTGAACAGTGGCAGTATTGTGGATTTTATTTTTGTAAGATAAGGTGTACAGTTAGGACTAGGAGCAGGGTTGGGGTTAGCATGTATTATTAAGGTAATTCTTTAGTAACACATGCTAATCCTAACCCCTCCCCTATTTGTAATGCTACCTGTGAACCTTACATTAGAAGGAAAAAAACTTTTTATAAAATTACCACCAGACAAGACAGCTCAGACACTAACAATGCATGCATAGACACATACACATGTAACACTAGCTATCCCACCTTTCCTTAAGCTTACTCTCATACTAACCTTCAAATATCTTTGCCAGGTCTATAAACAGGGCACCTGTAAGGAGACCACTATCAGAGTTTAGCAATATGTCATCAATTAGGGGCCAAAGTGCTATCATAGTGCTTCATCCAGCCAGAATCAATCCATGTTGTTTGGAGAAAAAACAGGTGGCACTGTTGGATATAGGGGGAGAGTTAGGTGTAGACTATCTTTTCAAGATGTTTGCCCAGAACTGGGAGAACAGATTTTGGATAGAAGTGAGTGGTATCCTTTGGGTTGGCTTGCTTTGGGAAGGGTTTAATTAGAGCAGTTTTCCAGATATGTGGCATGATGTTTTGTGTGAAACATAGATTATATATGGGGGTGAGAGGAAGACACAGATGCTGTCTGCAGTGATATATGAACCACGGGTTTATCTAGTCAGATCCAGGAGGGGTGCAAGTGGAAATATTTTCAAGTAGAACAGAAACTTTTGCAGTATGTACATATTTGAAGTGGAAGAAGGGGTTGAATGGTGGAGCGGAGAGCAATGCATAATTTATCAGAGTTGTGGAGCCTATTGATAAGAGAAGTCTACTGAAGAAAGTTTTGTTGTACCATACTGAATGGTGTTTGTATACAGAGTATTATGAGGAGGTTTTCTTCCTGTAAGTAGGTTAACCTCTTTCCAAAAGTGTTTGGTTATGTCCCTGTGTATTCCCTGTCTATGGGAAACTGTTAGATCCAAAATAGTGGCTGTAATGTATCAGACAGCAGGCAGAAAAAGAGCTGACACTAAGCTGTTTCATGTTCTGCTGCTGCTGTTCACTGGTCATCACTGTCAACTTTTAGCATCAGATGAAATCTTAATGGAGATACTTAACAGTGACCATCTCAGACCCTTGTCCTCCTCCTCAGCATTATTTATGCTACTGAGAAGTGATCTCTGCTTCATATACAGAGAATCAACAAGCCCTATCCTCTCTGCTCTACTGAAAATCCGCAAGTCCATTGGTGGAATAAAGACCTGCTCAAGACAGCTTAATCTCTTGTGTAACATAGAAAGAACATGTTGAGGGATTTATTTATTGACATTTGTTGACCGGGAAAGTCCACTGGGTCAGGAACCCATTTTCAGTGGAGGCCTGGGGAGAAAAGCTCTACAATTAATACAGTCAAATAAAAATATAGACACCTGACAAAAAAGTTTTTAAAAGCGTAAATATGCAAAAATTTTAAAAAGTTATAAAATTAGAATACATAGACAATATAAAACTTATCAGTATGTATCAGAACTTATATAAACTTAGATAACAATTGGTAGTATAGTACAAAGCTCGAGTCGTTTCTTTTTGGCATTGCATGAAAAAACATGGCAGTTCTTGCTGACCAGTCATAGTGGTAATAGAGCTGTATTGCTGTGAGGGTAAAAGTTATTTTGAACTATGGAACTGGGTTAGAAATAAGTGGTGAAGGTCTTATGGTGGTTTGTTTGATTTGCATTGGCATTTGAGGTTATGTAGGAAGGAAGGAAGATACATATGAATCACAGAAAATACCATTTATTCGGAACAGTCTTCCTATGCACATAAACCAAAGTACATCCCTTATGCTCTTCAAATTTAATCTGAATGAATGGATGGGAAACCACAAACTCACCCCTGGTTTAGCACCCTTGTCTCTTATACATAGGGGTAACATGTAAATGTTCTATCCAACTCTGGTTTATTTGTACTTACATTATAAGAACAAAAATACTTTTAAGAATGTTAGACTAGGCTTCTCAAGATCATCATGGCTCTATAGCCTAGTAAATACTTATGAACCTATGAAGCCAAGTGAAGATGAACCAGTAAAAAAAGTTCTGAAATTAAATCTATTTTTTAAAAAGATAAGTAATTTATTTATTTAAATAAAGGTGCTACATTAATAGCAATAATCTGCTTCATTGGCATGTGCAATTCCATTTTTACCCATTGAAGGCTTTTTTTAATGGATTTGTCATCGTCTTCACCCTTATGATTAAATAATGCCAGTCATGGCATGGATTACTGCTGAATCATGCAGTACAGATATATATATATATATATATATATATATATATATATATATATATATATATATATATATATGTATATATAAAATGGCAAACCAAACACTATTCAAACCCAGTCATGAATTACTGATGAACCATGCAGTCCATATAATGGTAAACCAAACATTACTCACACCCGGTCATGGATTACTGCTGAAGCATGCAGTCCATATAATGGTAAACCAAACATTACTCACACAGTTGTAGATTACTGCTGAAGCATGCAGTAAGTATATAAGAAGGGAGGACGTATTCCACCATACTACAGTGAGTTTAAATAATTATTTCAATGCTTTGTGCATTGGAATAGAGGAATGCATCCTGTATACCCAGAAAGAATGTCTGCTTTTTATGAGGGTCACAAAAGTGACTGCACCTTTTTTATCCAGGAATTTTACACAACATGCAGGCATTAAGAGATAATTTCAAAATATCACTCATATTCTGTGTCTTTTAAGGCATCTGAAAGAACCTGCAGTAAGAACCCAGGCTTTTAGTGTAAAGAGACATTTCAGCTTCTCACTGTTAACAGATAGTGTATCTGTTACTGATAAAGACATTGTCCTACAGGAAACTGAACCATTGATAAAGGTGGATTAGTTGGACAATGCTTTGGAAAAGCCATCATCAATCCTCGGGTATATATAGCATCCAAACATTAAAGGGTTCACATGTCTGACTTAATGGCTAATGGAAGCAAGACATGGGCTGGTAAGGAATCACACTACTGACATGTAAGTTACTCCTAGAAAAAGGCAGTCTTGCTATGGGTCATCTTCTGCTTAGCATTGGTCCATTGATTTATTTATTTATTTATTTTGTTTCTGGCCATATGGAGACATAGTGTTCTGTTGATCTGAGACCAAAATGACTGTGTGACAAGGCTCACAGATATACTGCATATCTTTGAATGCTGTCATTCAGGTATATGAGCGCCTTCCTAAATCAGCAATGGCCCAATCATGCTGAGGTGGGAAGGAGCCAGACTAAGAAAAGCTGATTTAATATAGGATATATTTTTTGCCTTTTTTTCACAGACTGTTGACATTTTTGTAAACTGTAATTGAACTCTGTTTTACTCTGCAAAATGTGTAATACTTTCCAAAATGGCATTGGAATGCATGACATTTTCTCTTTTTGAATATAAAAGGTGAATGTAAGTACAAGAAATGTCTTTGAAGTGCAATTTGTGGTGGTCTCTTAAGAAGGACTTAATTGCTTGAATATCATTAAACCACAAAAGGATGGAGAAAGGAAGAGCCAAGAATCATACAAAGTAAGTAAAGTGCACTTCAAAAAGAAGTATTCCTTAGTGCATAAAGGCATTGTTTCTGAAAATCATGCTGGTCTAGTCATCTAAGGTAGGATGACTTTCTCTCTAATATAGTCTGAAGTAATCTACAGGACCTGCCTTTCTGTGTAAAATGAAATGATGTAATGGGATCTGAGGAATGGAATTAAGGAACCTAACTGTTTTATTTTCAAATTTAACAAGCCCTCATGTGGTCAATTTATACAAAAAAAATTTACAACAGAAAGAAGTAACTGTTTAGATTATCTTGTAAGATCAGAACCTCTCATCATAATGGGAATATAAAACACCTCACCAAGAAAATGAAGGAAGCTGTTAAGACCAGTAAACCCCCCCCCCCCAACAAATATAGGGTCACTTCTGAGGCTAATGTTACTTATAAGTATTTCTTTGGCTATGTTAAAAAATGAAGGAATACTTCATATCACTGCTCAGAACTTATCTATTAATGGCATCTTCTATTTAAATCCTAACATTGCTAACATATGTGCTGACAAGTTTGTTGCAAATTTTCCCCCTGAACCTATAATCTTCACCATAAACATACTGGAGTCATCCCCCCATCTCCAGGGACCCATATCCTTAAAGTGCTCTCCAAGACCAGAAAAACTTCTTCAGTGGGGCCCAACAACATTCCAAGTTGACATACAAACAGTGACAAGCGTACCCTTGTTGATCCATTCCTTAAGTTGTTCAACCTAGGCCTGGCCATAGGGTAAGTTCCCAATCAATACCACACTGCTTTGGTCATTTCTCTACTTAAGGGTGGCAACACCACTAACCTAAGCAATTATAAACCCATTAGCCTTACTATTCCTGTCTGCAAAGCCATGTAATGCATCATCACTGACTTTGTAAACCAAGATATTAGGAATTTAATCAGGTTAACCCCCCCCCCTCAAAATTTGGATTTGTTAAGGGCAGGTCATGCCTCCTCAATCTTGTGAACTTCTTTGAAAACGTCACACAAGCCATAGATAATGGTCACACCACTCACACTACCTACCTGGATCTAGCAAAAGTTTAATATATAATCACCATGTGTTAAGATGGATTGCAAACTGCCTCAAAGACGAAACGTATTGTGAGGTTGGTGATGCCTCCTCAGTTAAGAAAAAAGTGACTAGCAGCATTCCCAAGGGACCATATTTGGCCCCTCCTTTTTAGCATTTATTTCTCTGACCACAACACTGACAACAAGGATCTCTGAATGACAACATTCACCAATGATTGCAAGTTGGTTATACTTGTCAAATCAATAAATACTATAATTTCCTTCAAGGGGAAGTATCGTGCATTAAAAAATTGTGCACTGAGAAAGAGCTCAAACTAAATGATAAGAAATGCAGTATTATATCCTTTGGAAAAAAACTGCTACTAGCTACTACACCAATGACATCCCTCTTTCCACCGAGTTTATATTCAGAGACCTAGGTAGATGAATCACAACTCCATTGACCACTATGTAGCAACTATAGTAAAGAAGTCCCTCTATACATCATAATTAATTAATTACCAAGGACATCTCTTTCAAAATCAAGGATGTTATTGTTCCCCTGTATGCTTGCCTGGTTAAATTAATTTTAGACAACAATACAGACTTTGGCATGTATCTCACTAGATTTATCAAAAAACATAAAAGAACACAGAGATTCCTAGTATAAAAAATATTGGGCCACAAATATCTTCGCTATCAGGAAAGGCTAGAGTTCTTGATGGGAAACCGATGCTTTGCTTACCATGCTTTCAGGTATCCTATTACATGAGACCTCCTTATCCTCGATGTTTCAAAAAGGACAGCCAGCACTAGAAAGTGCAGATGTATAAATAAACTTACCATAACAGTGAATGTTCAAATGATCACTGATGCAGTGGCCTTAACTATATGGGTTACATCCTGCCAAGGAGTAAACAGACACAGCTTCCAAAGCTTCAGGGTGCCTTTCATGGTCTGAAATTATTAGAGAGCTCAAGCTGAGCTGATTAAATGACAAGTTTGCATGCCAAGCCCTTCAAAGCTTTCCTTCCAACAGAGCAAATGAGGCTGATCCCTGAAAAGACAATGCTAGGAAAAACAAAAAATAAGTGTCCATATCCTGGCATAAAAAACACACACCAAAAAACAAGGGGGGGTGGCGAGAGGGAGTGGATACTGCAGCAGTGATCATTTGAACATCAAGTGTTAAGGTAAGGTTACTTACACAACTATACTATGCATATCATATTGGTCACTGCTGCAGTAGCCTTAGCTATATGAGTAGATTACCTCAGCTTACCTCATTTGAAAGGTGTAAGGAAAAGAGTCCAGTAGCCCCTGGAGAGTGGTGCTAGCAAAGCAGGACCCAGACCTTGAGAAGGAATCAAGTTTGTAGTGTTTTGTAAAACTGTACAGAGGACCAAGAAGCAACATCTAGAATACATCTTGAATCCACCCCTTTCCAAAACACCATAGATGTAGCCTTGACCTTTGACCCTTCTTGGAATAGTTTTGTGATAGTGAGTAGACAACTATTTGGAAATAGTCCATTTTGACACAGGTTGTCCCATTCTACCTTTACAAGAAATTAAAAAAAAATGTTAGTTCTGCCAAGATAGTACCAGATTTGTCAGTGGACACCCAAGGTATGGAGTATCATTTCTCCACCATTGCTAGGTTCAGAAAAGAAAACAGGGAGATGGATAGTCTGGTTTAAAGTATATTTGGTTGCCAGTTTAGGGTTAAAAGAAGGATAAACAAATATTGCCCCCGTGGAAAATGAGGTAGGGTTGACTCACTATAAGGGCTGCAACTCAGATACCCTTCTTGCAGAGGTCAGAGTGATCAATAAAACTGATTTCCTTGTTAAGAACCTTGTCAACCAGGTTAGCTGGTTCAAATGGAGCAAATATTAGCTTCTCTAACACAAAATTAAGATCATAAGGAGGTGCCACTGGTTTACATGAAAGCCTCTTGTGCAAAACCCCTTTCAAAAATATTTTGACATGAGACTACACTGAAAGAGAAGGATCCATAGGCAGACATGCTAAAATGGCCGATGAATGAACCTTGATAGAGGAATCAGAAAGGTCATAGGATAGTAACACACACAAATATTATAAAAAACAGAAAGCAATTAGCTCTGAATAGGTGCTAGTAATGTTGTTGTTACCAGCTAGAAAACCTTCTCCATTTTCTAATAGACAGCTTTCTTGCCTCCCTTAGTACCTGCTGCACATTCTCAGAAAACAAGTGCCTAAAAGGAATTAAAGCCCTATCATTTAGACAGTCAACTGAAGTTGCCTGATGTGCTGTATTAAATATCCCTGCTCTTTTGTGATTAGATCTAATCTCTGAGGAAGCTTGTGGTAGTTGCCCCTGGCTATTTCCAAAAGAAGGGAGAACCACGGTTCCCTGAGCCAGAAGGGGTCACCACAATAATCATGTGGGATTCCTTCTGAATGTTCAGAAGTACCCTGGATCTTTGTGGAAAAGTATAGAGGAACATTCCTGTCCAAGAAAAATAAAAGACATCTGTCTTCCAAACCTTCTTGCATGAAGTCTTGAAACAGAAACTTACTAGTTCATTGTTCAAAATGGAGGCAAAAGGGTCTACTTCAGGAACTCCCCACAGATAGATCACATTTTGGTAGACCCCCCTGATGTAATTTCCATTCCTGTAAATCCAAGAAAGGAAGGTGCAACTCTAAATCACAAATAATGCACAGAATACCAAAAGGAATTTTAATTGAGTGCTTTCATCATAAACAGACTTCTTCAGAATGGTAAAACATCAGCAACGATTTCTATTCAAAAACAACTCTAATAATTCATTGATCAAAATATTAAAGGTTAACTAATAGCTAAAGACATCATTTCTCCTAACCACTTTGCAGTATAAAAGTCTTAAAAACCTCAATCAACTAAAGAAACAAATACATACACAATAAAATAATCTGTGTATACATGTATATATGTGTATGTGTATATCCAAGAATATGCATAAATCTTTCTATTTGCCAACAATGTCTATAATATTAAAAACAATACATGGATTTTAATCTTAGTAAAGAACTAATAGACAACCTGTCATTAAGCCCAGCCATTTGACAGGCATTACTCCTAATTTGCCACTTTAACTCTAAAAATTCAAGATGTTCATCAAGTGCCCCCCCCCCCCCTGAGTACCCAGGTCAACACCATCTATTGCACCAATTTTAAAAGAGTGTGTAGGAAACATCCTAATGTGTTTATACAGTGCATTCCTCTCATTATGCTGTTTGATGTCATATAAATGCTGGTAGATTCTTTGTTTGAGAGCTCTCTTGGTTTTACCTATGTAAAAACCATCACATGAATCGCATAATGCGATATAAACAATTCCCTTAGAGTAGCAACAATACTTTTTCTGAGACAAAATGGTCCCAAAACATTTACGTGCCATTTTGCCATTGTCAAAAATAAAGGGACATTGTGCACATCTCCCACATCTAAAGTTACCAAAGTCACTTGAATTGCATATTTTCTTCTCAACCATTCCCTTCAGGGAGATATCCATTTTATAAACCACCAGGAGTTGTATACCTACTCTGTTGAGCACATCATTGTCTAGATTGAAAATGGACCAAAATTTTGATATTACCTGTATGATGTCAAAAAAATGTATGGTGTAAGGTAGAGTGAAGGCCATGTTAAATCTACTCTGCCCAGACAGGTCAGTCCCATCCCTTTTAGGTAACAAGTCGACAACAGGACAGTGTAAATCCCCTGCTCCCTTTTTGTTCTAACTTCTTCAGCAATATTGATGATAATGGTAGTAGTATAACCCCTTTTCTCCAACATAACTTGCAGTGTACCACATTCAGTCAAAAAGTCAACATTGTCAGATACCATTCAGGCCAATCTGATATATTGCCCTTTGACTAGGGATTTCTTTTGGTCTAAAGGATGCCAACTCTGAAAATGTAGCAAAGAGTTGGAGTAAGTTGGCTTCCTGTACAAATGAGATGTAAAACTCTTTCCTATCATAGTCCTTCTTGATCGTAATGTCAAGGTAGTGCAAAAAATTGTTGTTTTTGACCATGGTAAATTTCAAAAATTCAGTGGTGTTATTGATGTAGGTAAAAAATCTATCCAGGTCATTATCACTACCTTTCCAAAAAATGACTAAATCATCAAGATATCGACCATAAAGTACACAAGAATGTTTAAAATTCAATTCCAGGATGTACAAATCTTCCCACTGGGCAAGGACGATGTTAGTGAAAGCTGGGGCATAACAAGCTCCCATAGCGACCCCCTGTGTCTGCTTAAAAATCGGTCCCTCAAAAATAATAAAATTGTTGTCAAGCACTAACTCCATGCAACTATGGAGTGTAAGAATGGTATTGTGGTCCATCACCCCTGAGGAGATCAGAGAGATTACAGAACCAGAACAACCAGGGTCAAACAAACTGTAGCTCTGGTCACCAATCTCATCAGGGGCAGTGGAGAGGGAGAAGGGGATCCTATCAGAGATAAGCTTAGATGGTGTTATTGGAGAAGAAAATGATGATGTCACTATTGTTATAAATTGTGCTGGTGATTTTACTCTGTATAATTACAGTCAGGTTAATGTGAGTTCCAAATGGGCTGATTTGTTTTTTAAAGGGTTAAATTTTGTGCCAGCAAGGAAAGCTAATATTATTGACAGAATTTTACAGCTCAAAATGTTTTGTAGGAAGTTGAACTTGGCTTTGTACTTCTTAGATGAAACTTTCATTACGAACCCATTATGGTTATCTAGGCCTAGTACTTTCATTCCACTGGCTCACCCTATGGTTCAAATTTTTGAGCTCTTATGTGAGTTAGAGATTAGGGAAGTCCTGACGGAGGATAGGCACCATGACGCAACCAACCTTACACAGGCTGAAAGAATGTTACTACATAGCATTTTGGATAGAGGTGACTTAAGACTCATGAAACCTGACAAAGGTAGGGGGTTGGAAGTCACGGACAATGATGCTTATAACAAAAAAATCTTTGACTTGTTGTACAGTGACACATACATTGAGGTGTCTAGAATCGAGCTGAATATAGCCTTTAGGAACATTGACCTGACAATAGAAGAATTACTTCTCAATGGTCAAATTAGTCTTGACCTTCATGAGTTTCGCGATGTAAAATACCCAAGGATTCCCACCATTTTTGGAATCCCTAAGGTCCATAAATCCATAGCCAAACCACCCCTTCGTCCAATTGTGGATGCAAAAGCTTCAAAAACTTTTTGTTTAGCTAAGTTTATTGATAGCAAAGTGAAGCATGTGTTGGATGATAGACAATGGGTGATCAAGGACTCATGGGATTTCTTGTGGAAAATCAAGCCAGAAATGTATGCAGACAACCTACTCATGGTTACCATTGACATTTGCGACCTTTGTTCAGTAATTCCTCATGATATAGGTCTTAAATGGTTTTATGACTACCTTTGCTTCAACACCAGTATGGACCACAATACCATTCTTACAGTCCGTAGTTGTATGGAGTTAGTGCTTGGCAACAATTTTATTATTTTTAAGGGACAGGTTTTTAAGCAGACACAGGGGGTCGCTATGGAAGCTTGTTGTGCCTCAGCTTTTGCTAACATTGTTCTTGCCCAGTGGGAGGATTTGTACATCCTGGACTTGGATTTTAAACATTCTTGGGTACTTTATGGTTGATATCTTGATGATTTAGTCCATTTTTGGAAAGATAGTGATTATGACCTGGATAGATTTTTTACCTGCATCAATAACACCACTGAATTTTTGAAATTTACCATGGTCAAAAACAACACTTTTTTGCAATAACTTGACATTACAATCAAGAAGGACTATGATAGGAAAGTGTTTACATCTCATTTATACAGGAAGCTAACTTACTCCAACTCTTTGCTACATTTTCAGAGTTGGCATCCTTTACACCAAAAGAAATCCCTAGTCGAAGGGCAGTTCGTCAGACTGGCCAGAATGGTATCTGACAATGTTGAATTTTTGACTAAATGTGGTACACTGCAAGTTATGTTGGAGAGAAGGGGTTACTCTACTACCTTTATCATCAATATTGCTGAAGAGGTTAGAACAAAAAGGGAGCAGGGGATTTACACTGTCCTGTTGTTGACTTGTGTACCTAAAAGGGATGGGACTGATCTGTCTGGGCAGAGCAAATTTAACATGGCCTTCACTCTACCTTACACCATACATTTTTTTAACATCAAACAGGTCATATCAAAATTTTGGTCCATTTTCAATCTAAACAATGATGTGCTCAACAGAGTAGGTATACAACCCCTGGTGGTGTATAAAAAGGATATCTCCCTGAAGGGACTGGTGAGAAGAAAGCATGTTATTCAAGTGACTTTGGTAACTTTAGATGTGAGAGATGTGCACAATGTCCCTTTATTTTTGACAATGGCAAAATGGCACGTAAATGTTTTGTGACCATTTTGCCTTGGAAAAAGTATTATTGCTACTCTAAGGGAATAGTTTACATTGCATTATGCGATTCATGTGATGGTTTTTACATAGGTAAAACCAAGAGAGCTCTCAAACAGAGACTCTACCAGCATTTATATGACATCAAACAGCATAATGAGAGGAATGCACTGTATAAATACATTATGATGTACCCTATACACTCTTTTAAATTTGGTGCAATAGATCATGTTGGCCTGGGTACTCGGGGGGGGGGACCACTTGATGAATATCTTGAATTTTTAGAGTTAAAGTGGTAAATTAGGACTAATGCCTGTCAAATTCCTGGGCTTAATGACAGGTTGTCTATTAGTTCTTTACTAAGATAAAAATCCATGTATTGTTTTTAATATTCTAGACATTGTGGCAAATAGATAGATTTATGTATAGTCTTGGATATACGCATACACATATATACATGTATACACAGATTATTTTATTGTGTATGTATTTGTTTCTTTAGTTGACTGAGGTTTTTAAGACTTTTATACTACAAAGTGGTTAGGGGAAATGATGTCTTTTGCTATTAATTAACCTTTTATTTTTTGACCAATGAACTGTTAGAGTTGTGTTTAAATAGAAATCTGTGCTGATGTTTTACCATTCTGAAGAAGTCTGTTTATGATGAAAGCACTCAATTAAAATTCCTTTTGGTATTGTGTGTGATTTGTGATTTAGAGCTGCACCTTCCTTTCTTGGATTTACATTTTTGGTTTTGACTGGTTTTAAGTGTTTTGTCATTTCCGTTCCTGTACGTCTGCCCTGGTCCTGCTCAGCTTGCCTGCCACACAATTTTGCTCTGACAATAATGTGGGATTCCTGTAGAGTGAGATTGTGCTGCAAGGCTATATCCCAAGCTAACATGGCTAGTCTGTAGAGAAGGTACAACCTGGTTCTCACTTTTTGTTGATATATCACATGGCTATGGTATTGTCTGTAGCAACCTAAAGAGGTCCCAGGGACTAAAGATGATTCAAAGAGTTGAGTGCCTTGATCAGAGCAAGCGTCTCCTTGATATGTATGTGCTAGTGTCTGTCCTTGGTGTCCCACACAAACTGTACTTTTATCCCTCGAGAAACTGCTCCTTAACAAAGTCCAAGGAGTCTGTGGTGAGTGGCTGTTTTGAAACAGGGAGGAAGAAAGAGAGAGATGGATTTAAGGATATCTCCTGTCTCCACTAAATTATTTCTCAGCAGCTTTAAAGGTCTCAATGGAATATGTAACTTGAAACCTATTCTAAAATCACATCCTTTAAAATAGTTGTATGTTGCCCTTTAAGGTTTAACTTTATCAATGTAGTTGCTTTAATGAGTTGATAAGGAGTTTATTTAAATGTATGGATTGAACTAGTTTATTTGATTTTAATCCGATGAAGCACAATGTGTGAAAGCATCCAAGGTTTTTCTTATTAAATATAATATAGAAATACAAATACGCTCCTGAAGTCCTTTTCAGCTGTTTTTTTTTCTTCTCTTTTATGAGAAACCCCATCACTGGAATTTGTGAAGAAAAGGGGTTTTGGTGCAGGGACCAAACAGATTTGAGATACCACTGTATCCTTCTTGTGTGGAGTCTTGCCAGGGCCATCATGAGGATCACAGAAGCCATGACACCCAAAATCCTGAGATACTCCCTTGCAGTGACCAAAGTTTGAGTGGAAACCCTTAGAAACAGACCTAGATATTGATCTATTTTTTCCTGTGGAAGCAACATTCTTTAAACTGAGTGTCTAGCTGACATCCCAGTAAACACAGTTCAGTATTAAGGATCCAAGAAAGACTTTTGAATGTTCTCTTGGAATTCCAGCTTGTGTAAGAGAACTCTCACCCAACAGAGAGATTCCTGACCATTTGAGAAAAGCTCTGCAAAGATAAGCAATTCATCTAATTATTGAAAAATGTGGATACCATGTCACCTGCAATGAGCTACAACTGGATTTAAACACTTTGTGAATGCTCTTGTTTGTTGGATAGTCCAAGGGGTAAGGCAGAGAACAGATAATGTGATCAAGACACACAAAACCTTAAGAACTGTTTGGAGTCTGGATGAAAAGGGATATGATGATAAGTGTCATTCAAATACAGTGTTACTAGGAAACCTGAAAAAGGAGGAAGCAGTAACAGATTGTGTAGTGACATCATTTTGAATTTGGGCACTATCACAAACAGGTTTCGGAAAGAAGGATCCAGAACTAATTTCCAAGCATTTTCTTTCTTTGGCACTAAGAACATCTATGAATAAAAACCCTTCCCCATCTGCGAAGGAGGAACTGGTTCTGTCACTCCTTGGACAGCATATGACAAAAGAGCCTGAGGAAACAAAAAATCTCTGATCTGAAGGATGAGGGATGACCCATTGGGAAGGAGATATTTTCTCTCACTGCCATCTGCATCTTTAAAGATTTATTGGCTCAGTTTACCCCTTTCATTACACTTTTTGTTAGCCTCTGCAGCAGAGATGCCAAAATCTAAATCTATCTAGAGAATAATTTAAAATCTCATTTTTAACATCATCTAGGAGATTCTGAAAATGCAGCCATGCAAACCTCCTCAAAACAGTACCAAAAGTGGCCATAGTTCTGGAAGTAGTATTAACAGAGTCTCTCACACACACACACACATTGTAACAATGAGTAGTGACTTGTGCAAGATAAGGAACTAAATTATTCAAAGCAGAATTTTCCTCACAAGAAGAACTGCAAATAAAACATTTCTCATACTTCCGCAGTTAGTCAGAACAAACATTAACTTATGAGCCTGAAAATTAAAAATTCTGAAAATCAGCTTTACAGTAGTATACATTTTCCATACTTATCAATACTTTTCCCATCCTTATAAAACTAACAAAGGTGGTAGTGTACACAACACAAACACCAAGATCCAAATTCAGTGTGTGCCAGAAATGTCAGATCCAAGAGAGAAAACAATCCAGAATAGTAGTAATCCAGCCAAAAATCAAAACAAAGCAGCCTTTATTAAAAACAAGTAATAAAAACACTCCCAAAAAAATAGAAATACATGTAAATACACTAGTTTAGCACCAAAGTGTCGTTAAGCACTTTTGTCCCACCATAGACTTCATCTGAACAAAACAGAGCAGGCAAGCCTAATACATTTAAATCGTTAATTAGTAGATTGGGTTGAGTCACATGATTAAATAATTTCAAATAACAATTAACCTAAAAATCCACCAAAACCAAGTAAACAGTCATTGATGTGAAGTTGTTTTAAAATTCATATAAGACACAAGAAAAATGTACTCAAACCTGAATAGTTTAAGCCAAAGATTATGAGAAAAATGTTTGTAAAAAATGATAATAAATAATACAGCTTAAAGTTAAAATATAAAGTAGTAATATAAAACAGTCACCTAAAAAATTCTTTCTGTAAAAACCATACTTTTGCTGAATGTAACTTCAAGGCTGAGGTAATGCTAACTATTATCATTTAGGCATGGCTATTATATTGTGCTCAATCTAATTTTCCATACTAACACTTGGTATGCCGGGGTGGACTCCCAAGCACCACCTCTTGGGTTAAGGGGAACCTTCTCCAAAATGCCAAACTGAAACTTCTGAAAACTGGGGTATACACAAGAATGTCTATAGACAGCATTCTTAGAATTGCCCTTATTTATATAATAATAGTGTTCATAAATTATTTTTTTTCAAAAAACTTTCAGTCTTACCCATATAAAATACAGGGCATTGGCTACAGTTAGAAATGTATACCAAACCCTGAGTGTTACACTTACCAGTCTATAAATTAAGTTTGGTATTAAACATGTAATCCAATGTCATGTCAGTGCCAAAGTAAATATAAGCACAGTGACAACATGCACCACATTTAGTAGTCCCACCTGTAGACCTTTTGACATCTTTTCTAACCTGTTCAAAATTCTTTTTCATATTGGGTGGTACTTTAAACACAAACTGCGAATGGTCACCTAATATTTGATGTAGTTGGTCATTCTCCTGAATGCCAACCATTTTTTATAATAATCTCCTTCACTTGGCTAGAACACATTATATTGAAGGACCAGAGCTCTAAAGAAATTGTCATCAAATTCATTAATCGTTTTAGGTACTGAATTGTGTGAGTTATTGCAACTCTTACACAACAAAGGTTTGTACTTTGTGCCCCAATTGTCACAAACCTCTTGACACACCTGTTGAATAAATGTTATCGGGTATCCGCTTTCTATAACATGTCCATTACAATTTTTGTTCTCTCATTCAAAAACATCCTAGTCCTAAACCAGTCTCACTGGTCTAACAAACTGGCCTTTAATTAACTTTTTTTTTTCTATGTAATTGGATGGAAACTGTTAAAATGCAAAACCCAAAAGTGTTACTGATCAAAGAAATTCTGATATCCATATAATTAATGTGGTCCCCACTGTATTGAAAAGTAAACCTCAAGAAACTAGTTGAACTGTTTAAGTATTCAATAAATGCAGGGATTGTTTCATTATCACCTTCCCACAAAATAAAAATGTCACCCAAAAATCTTAAATAAAGTTTGCAGTTTCTAAAAAAGTCTGAGTTAAAAACATATTTTTTCTCCCAGGATAACATGACTAAATTTGCAAATACTGGGGCACATGCCCCCCCCCCCATAGTTACCTTACTAACCTGTTTATAAATTTCACATGAAAATATATACAATTGTTTCCAAGAATAATACCCATACAGTTAAGTAAAAATTTGATATCAGTGGATGATAAGTAATCGCAGTCCAAAATGGCTGCACTGAGCAATTCCATTCCTGTCTTTAAAAAATCTCTGAAACATCATCTCTCCACCCAGTGGCTATGCTCTTATGATAGTTTTTGTGATAGTTCCTCACAACCTATAACCTGACTGTCTCCCTCCTACCACTATTCCAACCTTCCTACCTCCATCCTTCCACCTTCCACTTTTTCACCCTATCCCTAAATGATAATCTACATCCACATGTACTGTCAGTAGAAAGATGTATGTACAGTTGCATTGCCTTCTTAATGTAACAAAATGTTAATTCCATTTGAAACATTGTTAATAACTTTGTTTACTTGTTATTGTAACAAACTGAGTTTGTTATTCAAAATGTATTGTATATTCTCTGTGGAGTTTTCTCCCCGGACCTCCAATGAAAATGGGTACTTTTTGGCCCAGTGGACCATCCCGGTAAACAAATCCAAATAAATAAATAAAATAATTCTCCTTGAGGAATAAAAGTAGAGAAGTCAGATACATCAGTTGTAAGAAAAACTAACTTAGAAACAATTACATAATTTTGTAATCTTCCTGGGAAATTCCAGGAATCTTTTAAAATGTGTCAAATCATGCTCAGGTAGGGTTTTAAAATTTTATCCATGTACCCTGCCAAAGGATGGGTAGCAGAACCCTGAGTTGCTACTATAGATCTCAAGAGCTTTAAAAACACATTTGTTGACCTTGGGAATCCCCAAAATAGTAGGACTCACTAGCAGGTGTTGTACAAAAATTGATGAATGGCAGGTGTAATAGTGCCTTCAGAAAGGCTGTCATCAAGTAACAAATGAATGTTCCTACAACCTAGGTTGAATTAATTCCTAGACAGAATGAAATGCACAACTCTGCTCTATAAAATAAGGAACATTTGTGAAATTTAAATCAATATGGTCAAACATATCACTGCCTTTATTAGGCTTGATAATTCTAATACTTTTTTTGTTCCAAAACAAATTACTAAGAAGTAAATATTCATCACCTGATAGGTTGTGGTTAAAATTTTATGCCTCCTTGAAGCCAGTTCGTACAATTTGTTCTCAAATAACTTCTCAAATATAGAAATACTGGGGTGTAATACTGGCTGAAATGTACTCCTACATCTCAACACATCAGTATTAAAGACAAATCCATCATTTTGTTGTGGAAGAAAAATTTTAGGTTTAATGTTCTAGTAAAAAGCTTTAACTCCAAAGTAGAATCTACAACATCAAAATTCTTCGTAGGAATAAATGTAAACTCCTTGGAAAAAAAAGAACAATAACACTCAGTCACTTGCAAACTGCTGTAACTAAAAATGTTATAACCCTGGTATTTTAAAAATATACCAGTGTGTTTGAATGAAATAACTTTATGCCAAAAATTGAAACTATGGGCCGTGATGGTTGCAAAAAAATAGTGCACTTTGGACCCCTTTTCTTCTTCCCTGCCTTGAAAGTTGTTCCCTCTTTTCCCATCATGTGTGTAACTGCATTGGGGTAAGGGGTAGTCCTATATAACTCATGTTCCATGGTAGATTTTGTTTGCCAATCACTCTTTTCTTGCATCTTATATGAATTTTAAAACAACTGAACATCAATGACTGTTTACTTGGTTTTGGTAAATTTTTAGGTTAATTGTTACTTATTAAGACAATTGAAGCTATCTAATCACATGACTCTACCCAATATACTAATTAACTATTTAAATGTATTAGGCTTGCTTGCTCTGTTTGGTTCTGATATATTCTATGGAGGACAAAGTGCCTAACAACACTTTGGTGCTAAAACAGTTTTTTTTACATGTATTCTAATTTTTGGAGTGTTTTTACTACTTGATTTTTAACAAATTCTGCTTTGTTTTGTTTCTTGATTGGATTACTACTATTCTGGATTGTGTTCTCCCCTGGTTTCTGCATTTCTGATACACACATTGACTTTAAAGTGTCCTTATTGGAAAGAGGAGGACTGGAATTAATTAAGTGTTTAGCAGCAGTGGGGTCAACTAAAGCTATAGCTACTGGATCAAATTTGGGAATAGTGTATAAAAATGTAAAAGACTAAGGACCTTTATATATCTTACCTGCCTTTTTAGTGGCAGCTAGCTGACTATTAGGAAAATTTCAGGCAGTAACACACACATCCTCTAAAGCAGACATAACAGGAGGAAGGTTCTGGAAATTCTGTAACCATTCATGGTATTTTCTGAGGGACTGAGAAACCTCAGTCTTATTCGACTAAAAACACTAAAACATTCCAGCAAAAGTCTCAGAGAAGGAGAAATCCCTACCGTTGGAATTGGAAACTGAGCTCTCCTCTGAGTCTGAATCAGAAATCTGAGGAGAAAGCCTTTTATCTGTCTCTTCTTCTTAATGATCAGATTCAGAATCCTGAATCTAAACAGGAAAAGAGGAATCCTAGTTTCTTTTATGAGAAACAACTTTATAAGAAGGATCAATAGCCTGAATTAAACCCTGAGCCAGACCAGGTAAACAACTCCCGCCTAAGGAAATATGAGGAGGAATAGACACATGCTTAGTTTTCATTTTCTTTTTTTAATGACATTCCCTATGGTAGTTAGTCAAAGAGAGAAATATGACCAGAATAAGTTGGAGGCCATCTCTCTAAATGTCTGTAAATCCAGCATTATTACCATTAAATATAAAGGCATCAAATGCGGCATTCAAAGAAGAAGCTAAAGAGAGAGGATTTTTGCAGGTAGAATAACTTTAGCACAATAGTGAATATTTCAGCCTTATCTGAGCACTATGTTATCATATAAACAGTTAAAAATGACACACTGAAAGGTAATAAGATACATTAAATAGGTACAATTTGAAGAAATTAATATATATATATATATATATATATATATATATATATATATATATATATATATAAAAAGTCCCATATTTCATGAATGACAAAGTAAGAATTTTGAAAAGAGCTGGTGATAATAGCATCTAAGAGAAACACTGTGCATAACGTTCAAGAGAAAACAGTAAAACATCTACATTTGATATTATTCTTTATGTATATGAAACATTCATCCATGAAATGGGGCAAACAGGGCCTATCCCAGAGCCAGTGTCCACAAGGTTTTTAAAGTTCATTCTGGACAAGTTGCCAGTCTATCACAAAATACACACACACACACACACACACACACACACACACACACACACACACACACACACACACGCACGCACGCACACACGCACGCACACACACACACACACACACACACACACACACACACTGTCATAGAATACAAGCACATGGCAATTTAGAATATTGCCACTTATCCAACTGTATGTTTTGGAAAGTAAGAGGCTCGCAAGACACAGATAGGAAACCCTTACAGAGACAGAGAGCACATGCAGACTCAACACAGATGACATCCCAGCCAAGAATCAAACTGGAAAATCTATTGCTGGAAAGTGGCAATACTATTCTTATGTGAAATAATTACCTGCAAATAAAATGATGAAATAACTACTTTCAAATATAAGAATGGTAGTCAGACTCATACATAATAATTACATTTAAAAATATGGCAGATTCCTATTTGAAAATTCAAAGTGCAGATTACAAATCAGTTGACAAAACTATTTTATTTCTTGACAGCCAAATAACTCATGAAACACAATTCTTCAAAGCATTACAGACAGCTTTAAACAGATTCAGAAAAAGAGTCACAATGTTTCTAGTTATTTTGCTTTCTGCCTTGTTGGTTTATTCTTCATTGTATGTTTTACTGAGTCAGCATTATCTCTCTTCTTTGGTGCTGCGTGATGGCTGAAAGCTATGACTCGATTGAACTGGGATATGAACCATGGAATAGTACATCTAAACATCCAATGCATGCAGAGGTAACGAGTGAAAAATATGTCTAGAATACTCATCTAGATGTCAATCCACCTCTAAAGATTCAATGTTTCTGAATCTAATGAAGACATAAGTAATCTCAAATATAATGCTGAAACTCTTAGACTCTCTATAAAAGATTTTGAGAACAAGCTGTATAAATTCAAATGTATGCAATGGCAGCGTTTACACTTTGAAACCTGCCTGCATCATCGGGTCATACCCGGTGGTTTTCGAAACTGGAAAATGCCTACCTACAGGAATCAATATCCTGACCTGCTTGTGGGTTGGCAGAAATTGAATTTAGATGTTAATTTTGGTTACATGAAATTAATGAATGAGTATATTCAACCTATGGAAAACTCATTGTTGAATGAAATAGTGACTTTGTTACGGGAGCTTAAAAATCAGTATCTGAGTGAGATTGTTCATCCTGCTTTGGATGAACTATTTGCTAATGCATCCATCTATGACAACAAGTTGATGTTTCAGAAGAGAAACTCTCCTGTGATATGGCTGACTTTCAGAATGGTAAAGATTTTTTTTCCTTGGCCAAAAGAACAATCTCAATC
The DNA here is from genome assembly GCF_019279795.1 of Protopterus annectens. NCBI lineage: Eukaryota > Metazoa > Chordata > Ceratodontiformes > Protopteridae > Protopterus > Protopterus annectens. The sequence continues at coordinate 396,039,439 of NC_056749.1, forward strand.
TGTAACATGTGCAGAGGTTTCCAGTGCTAGGGCTCTGGGAGGTTTGTCCCACGGCAATTTAAATCAAGTGAATTGTCCCAATCAAGCAACAATAACAGAAATATCTGTTACCACTGTACTATATACAAACAATGCTGCATCTGTTACCTCTTTAAATGCAACATTGAATAACTGTGATAGTGTGACTGTAATGGACAAGAACATCAACAGAGATGTGGGAAGGAAGATATCATCTGCTGATTTTAAGCAAGTGGTTTTTCCCACTCTTCCTTTACCAATAAGGGATTCGTCACTCAATCGTCATTCAAACAGTTGTGGCAGGAAGAAACGCAAGAATTCTAGGGAAGAAGAGAATTTTGTGTCAATAAATTGGATGTGAGCTCCGCAAAAGAATCATTAGTGTGGAATATTTCATTTACACCCCGTACTGATGGGCAAGTTTCTTTTTACAGAAAGACCTCTCTTTTATTCCAACACAGAGGTCTGCTATTGTTGAAACTGTATTAGACATTAAGACTTTTGTTAGGATTATTATGTTAAAATGTATAAATAAAGAGAGCTCTTTCTTAAATTATTTTAAAAACCCTAGTCTGTTCAAAACCAGTGCTTCATCCATTAGTTGAAACCTTTTCCCAAGTTTGCAAGGCAGAAGTTATGCATTTCTTCAACAAAAAAAAGGAGTTTACTAGCCATAATAAAAATTATAATCTTGCATATGCCGAGTACATAGCTTTAAAAGAGTTAGAACATAATGACAATATTACGATCAGGCCCACCGATAAAGGCAGACTTATCATTGTGATGGAGACAAGTTTTTACTCTAATAGTATGTTAAATATGCTGGCTGGCTGACACTAAAACATATGAAGATCAATAGAACACAGGTTGATAATATGATCTGTGATGTACAAAATGAATTATATGACTGTCTTGTTACTAGATACATTTCTCAAGAACTGTTTAAGTATTTGTATGTAGAGTTTCCATCGGTGCCTATTATATATGGTTTATGAAAGATACATAAGGATCCGTCAATGGCCCATATAAGACCTATTGTGTCTATTTGGGGGGTGGTTGACAGAGCCAATGTCTCTGTACCTTAATAAACAGCTTAAACCATTATTAGCGCAGGAACCAACAGTATTAACTGATACTAAACAATTAAGTAGCTTATATACAGCCATTTCTTGTACTGATGTTCAGACCTCACTCTCTTTGGTGACTTTGGATAATTTTTCACTTTTTACTGTAATTCCAAATGATGTAGGGTTAGAGTACATTAAGAGCTATTTGATTGAAACAAGGAGATATAGTAGGAATCATATTAATCTGTTTTGTCTGTTGATTGAATTAGTTTTGAATCATAATGTTTTTATTTTTGGTGAAGATAATTACTGGCAGAGGTTTGGTATAGCTATGGATACTTCTTGTGCCAACAGCTACGCCAAATTCATGCTAGCTTAGTGGGAACACACTTTTATTTTTTCCAAGGCAGAATTTAATGGTTGTATTAAATATTACATGCATTTTGTTGGTGATGTATTTATTCTGTGGCAAGGTTCAGGTGACTTATTGAATGAGTTTATCTGTTATATCAACCCTTCCACCACATTTCTTTGCTTCTCTATGTAATTTTCTGATTGGAGCATTGATTTTCTGGATGTTACTGTTTTTAGGAAATCTGAATGTAGTTTCTCTACAAAAGTTCATAAGGATTGTAGTAGAAATATTATATTCATGATTTTGTTAGGGTTATTTGAGTAGACTGAGTTGTTTGTGTTCACTGATTACTAATTGTTTTTATTGGATAATTGTTAAATTGTGAATAATTGTTTTTTTGAATCTTGATAGTATATAAACGAGCTTTTGAAGCATTAAATCTGTTTTAATTTCTGATGAAGAAGCTCGAAAACGTATTTTCTGTGTTCAGCGTTAATTTTATCCTTTTGCTGCTACAAGATTTTATTCTTTTGCTGCTACAACAATAAACTATCTGGAATTTTATATCCTGTGGTGTCGGCACCCTTATTTGGTTCTCAAAGCGAACTTTGTTTTTAGTTTGAGTTTTGTTTTGTTCGCTTTCATCTCCTCTGCTGGTTCTTTGTGGTTATTGAGATGTCTGAGATTCCAGGGGCGGAGACTGAGAAGGACACACGCAGTGACGAGAAGGGAGAACTGAGGAAGGTGATTGGCCAACTATCTCAGTTGGTTGAGTTATTGACCCCGGCTTGCTAGTCTATTGTGGTTCTTGCTTCTGGCAATGGGTGTCATTCTGAATTTGTTCAAAGACAACGAAACTTTCCAAGAAGTGGTCCTATCAGTATGAATTTAATTCAGGACAAACTCAATGGGTTACTTGAACAGCAGGACACGGATTTTATTGAATTTCCTCAGCTTTTGTGTTCTAATGGCGGGAGTAACCGCGGAACGGAAAATGGATCTCAAGCAGAGAATACAGGCGGTGTTTTACATTCCAAGCAAGGTGACTTTTCCAAAAACGATCATTTTGTTGACTACAGTGCTTTTATTGGTAAAAATTATTCCTTAAACTTTACCAAAACTGTTATGGACAATTCAGAATCTATTTCTCGAGCATACAGGGAGAATTTAGATTAGCTGTATTTTTATATGGCCAAATATAAATGCCTAGGGTGTGATTGTACTTTTCTTAAAGAATGAACAAGAACATTGTTCCTAAAGGTTTGCAGGTTTGCAAATTTCCTAACCGGGTTGAAGAGGGCTCAGAATTTCATACAGAGTTAATACAAATCTTTGATAAATGTGGTTTAGATGTTGTAAGGGCCATTCTTACTGAAAATGAGAGGGTAAGAAATATTCTTTTGAGTAAAATGGAGTCTATCAACTCAGCCATTATTAATGACCTCCTTTTCACATTGGAGTCAGAAAAGGCTCTATATCACAACATTTTTTCACAAATTGACCAAGATTGCATTAAAAACATGAAAAGAAAGCAAGATAAACTGGATAGGGACATTAGGGAATACTAGGAAGGTGTTGCCTATCCTAAACCCAGGCCATTCAATACATTTACTGCAGAACGGAATCCAGGTAGGAACAATAGGTTTAATGTTGATGAATTGGTACTTGAAGAAGTACAATATGATGTACCACACGAAAACCATAGAGGTGACCCTTTAGATTACCCACCCCCGCTTCGGAGGTCAGACAGGATACAGAAACAGAATCCAGTCTTTTACAATTACCACAATTACAGGGGGAACTACAGGAGGTAGGAGCTTTATCTACGAATACATTTATTTGTCAGCAAGGTAACATTTTTGAGTTTCAAAACTACAAAATTTTCAATTATTGTACTTTGGACATTAATTTGGATTATTTCAAACTGTTTTCTAAATGTTTCAAGTTTATTCCCACTAGAAAAGCAAGTATACCAAGGGCTATTGTTGATTTGAAGCTTTTTCTAAGGAAAAAGAATTTGGCATTAACATTTCATGATACAAATTTTAACATCAATACACCCTCCTTGTTTAAGAAAAACGTGTTATCACCCCCCCCCCCTTCATCCACAACTCAAAAACTTGGAAAATTTATTGGAAAGGGAAATTAGAAATGCAGTGGATGAACATAGAGTTAACTCAAATCTCTCCAAAGATGAGAGAAGTTTATTAATGATCTGAAGAACAACAAGTCTATCAGAATTATGCAACCAGACAAAGGTGGTGGCACAGTACTTATGGATACTATTGTTTACGAATCTAAAATGAAAGATCTGTTGTATGATTCTTCCAAATATTCTAGAGCATCTATTAATGAGGTTAATATAGCTAATTCCAAGATTAATATTATGTTGAATGATTTATTACTGGAAGGCTCTATCAACATTGACACATTTAATTTTTTGTTTAACAAAAATCCAAGGGTGCCTTCAGTTTTTGGTATCCCGAAGGTCCATAAGGACCCAAATGACCCACCCCTATGTCTAATTGTTTCCTCAGAAGGATCTATTACTACTTCCTTAGCCAAATTTGTGGATGTAAAATTGAAAGACCTGTCTAACCATGGTGACACAGTGTTAAAAGACTCCTGGGACTTTCTTAGGCAAGTTAAGCCCAATTTATATTCTTCTGATATTCTTTTTGTGACCCTGGATATTGTTGATTTATTTGGGTCCATACCACATGATATAGGGCTTTTATGGTTAAAAGAAAGTATGATAGAAAGTGGTTTACTTTCTTCCAATGATTTCAGAAATTGTCTTTTACTTATCGAAGTTATACTCAAAAACAACTTTATGTACTTCCAAGGGGAGTTCTTCAAGCAGGAAAGAGGTGTTGCTATGGGGGCCAAATGTGCCCCCACCTATGCCAATATTGTTCTATCCTGGTGGGAAAAACTATTTGTTATCAACTGTGAATTTGCCAGTTCTTGGCGTTTTTACAAGCGCTTTCTTGACAATATCTGTATTTTTTGGACAGATTCTCAGGAAAGATTCTTTGCTTATATAAAAGGAACAACTAATTTCCTGGATTTTACGTTTAATTTTAATTTCCAAGAATTGATATATCTGGACATTTCCCTGATTAAGTCCAACAATGCCTTCTCCTCAAAAATACATACTCCTATCTTCACTTCAACAGTAGCCATCCCTTCTTCCAGAAGAAGAATTTACTTAAGGGACAATTAGTTAGAATTAGTCGCATGACTTCCTACGACGAAGAATTTACAAAGGAATGTGACCTTGTTATGGACATGTTTAGGGAGAGAGGATATCCAGAAACTTTAATTTACGCGACTATTCAGGAAGTTACTGTTGGTAGAAAAGGGAGATTTGCACCTATTTTGGGTCAGGATCACTGTGTTCCATTTGATACAGTAGCTAATGATAACACTTTAAGCAATTGGGAGGAGGCATATATCATGGACTACACCGGTGACTCAGGTATAATCAAACAAATTGTCACTAGGGAATGGGATAGATTTAGACAGATTTCTGATTTAGATTTGGTTCACAGTCAACCCTTAAAATTTACTTATAGAAAAGATTTGAATTTTAAGCAACTATTTCAGTTCGGTGGTGGCCCAAAAGGAGGAGGTAAATCTGGAAGAGTTGGAACTTACAAATGTGGGTTTTATTCACAATGCCCACATGTAGCCAACAATTCCAATATATATATATATATATATATATATATATATATATATACCTAGTATAAATAGGCAGATTATTTATTTTATTTTTGCATTTGTTAACCGGGGGTGTCTGACTGAGCCGAAAAGGCCCTTTTTCAGCAGAGGCCCAGGGTAAAAAGCTCCACAAAGAAAAATTACAGACATATTTAGTTATTTAGACATGATCAGTATACACACAAATTACAGGAGACATGTTTTTACAGTGGTATGCGGCACATAAACAGTTACAATGGAGAGAACAAACAAAAAAATATTAATTTTAAAAATAAAGGTAATTAATAGATTTGTGGTGTACAGCTGAAATTTGGAACATAGGTAGAATACATACATAGTACACAGATACAGTACATACATTGTAGATTAGCCAGTGTTTGTGAGTAAGATTGAAAACTATTATCAAGTGCTCTAGATTTTGTATGTATGTGTTATCCGCTTTCACTAGCCTGGGGAGCAATCATGGCACTGCCAACTTATAGAATTTGATGAATAAATTATGAGTACAAACTTTTCCAACTGTAATACCCCCGGGGTAGTTTATTTAGTTACTTGCCATCACTGTAACTCATTTTATGTAGAGAAGACTGAGAGAAAGTTAAAGTTAAGAATTTATGAACACTATTATGAAATTAGGAAGCAGAATGTCAACAATGCACTATTTCATCATACTTTAACATGTAAACAAGCATTTTATAGCTTCTTTGTATTGGAAATGGTTCCTAAGAAAGTTAGGGGTGGTATGTGGGAAGCCAAGTTAGAATACAGGGAACTGTATTGGCAGATTATTTTGGACGCCACAAAACACCCAGGTTTAAATGATATGTTATCTATTACCCCTGTGCTCAAAGTAAGAGCCGCAAAACTTTAGAATTATAAAATTGCAGTAGATGGTAGCACATATAATATATTTGCATTTTCAACTTGGTTTAAAGTATTTTCAATAAGTTTTAGACAGTTATATTATAAAATACCAACTCACATAACTGAATATTTTTAAGAACATTATTTATATTATTTATTTATTGACCTTTAAGAATGGTTTTTATGTACAGTTAACATTTAATATTTATATTTTATACAAACAAGGTTGGTTGTATACAGATATACATGATTTTGTTAGGGTTATTTGAGTAGACTGAGTTGTTTGTGTTCATTGATTACTAATTGTTTTTATTGGATAATTGTTAAATTGTTGAATAATTGTTTTTTTGAATCTTGATAGTATATAAACAAGCTTAATTGTTTTTTTGAATCTTGATAGTATATAAACAAGCTTTTGAAGCATTAAATCTGTTTTGATTTCTGATGAAGAAGCTCAAAAACATATTTTCTGTGTTCAGCGTTAATTTTATTCTTTTGCTGCTACAAGAATAAACTATCTGGAATTTTATATCCTGTGGTCTCGGCACCCTTATTTGGTTCTCGAAGCGAACTTTGTTTTTGGTTTGAGAAATAATATATTACCTAGAGAGAGCATGCACCCCCGCCATGTATATAGGAATATCATTAAAGGGCAGGGGATGCGTATCTCTCATTTCAGCTGTGATAATGCTGATTTTAATTTGAATATTGGAAAGTTTAAAGATGATCTGTATCAGCAAAGCTACTCACATAGAGAAATTAATGAATGTCTTGATCTCAGTATTATTGTTACTTCTGGTAGAGTTGACCAGGGGTCTGCAACCTGCGGCGCTGGAACAACATATGGCTCTTCCCCCCCTCTGCAGTGGCTCCCTGTAGCTTAGAAAAATAATGGCCACTCTACTGCAACACACACACACACACACACACACACACACACACACACACACACACACACACACACACACACACACACACACAGTGATCAAGTGATGGACTTTAAATATTACTCTTATAAATGTAGAAACTTGCTAGAATAGCATGAGTTCTGCTACCATGCATTCCACACACACTGAGACTGATCGAGCGATCCCCTGCCAGCAGCAGCAGCTCCTGAAAGGTTTCCATACCTCTCATACCTCTCAAACTCTTACCACAAGAAATCTGGACAGAACCCAAATAAAGGGGAACGAAGGAAAAAAAAACAGGGATGAATTTCAAGTATTGCTCTTATTAACTTGAAACTTGCTAGAATGGCATGGTTTCTGTTAACATTCATTTTGTACACACACAAAACACACACTAACACATACACACACACACACACACACACACACACACACACACACAGTTACATCTCAAATGTGCAGATTTTTGTAGAATGTCCTGGCTTTTGCCTCGTATTTTTGGTCTGTTTCTCATAAAATTGTGGGTTTCTGGCAAATCATTGAGGGCTGAAGTCAGAAAAAATAGACATTTGAGTTTCAGAATTCATACTCTTTAGAAAATTCATGCTAATGCAAAATCTGTTATTCTATCAACTTTCTAAGTTTGTAAGAGCAATATTTAAAAAGTGTCTCTATTTTCTGGCCTCTGTGCCCCATTATTTATGGCTTTGTCCAGATTTCTTGTTCTAAAAGGTCGAAAGATATGAAACACACACACACACACACACACACACACACACACACACACACACACACACACACACACACACACACACTGAGAGTGATTGAGCAATCCCAACAAAAGAACAAAAATAGGGACAGATTTTAAATATTGCTCTTATAAACTCGGTTCTTTTATATTTAGTATAATAACTATATATAAAACATTATACGCTGTGTTATCTTCATTTTAGGGGTCAAATAGGTTTTGTGGCTTCCTATGAATTTTTTTTCGTAGGAGAGGGGCCAAAAATGGCTCTTTTGATAGTGAAGGTTGCAGATATCTGAGCTAGACCATATATTTCTGAGTCAGGCATGTCAGGCTTTGCTTGACCAGTTGAGGCTGTTAGAGAAAGGAAGCTAGGTGTTGGTCTAGCCATTACTAGAGATACAAATTATATTTGTAACATAATTTCTCATAATTGGCCAATTCTGATGGCCGATGAACAAATAGCCCTGATTGTGGGCAGTAATCCATGCTTTCACTTTAAGAATAAATGATCATTAAAGCACATGCTCTGTTACAGACATTTTGGAAACAATGCTAGTAGTGTTGTTAGGTTAGCAGGGACTTTCCCTTGTGGTAAATGTATGATCTGTTCATACAGTGATTCAGTGCGACCTTTAAACATCCAGATACTGGTAAAGTTTTTAAGTTTAGCTTCATGCTAATTGTGGTTGTCACAGCCTTGTTTATTTAGCCGATGTGAGTTTTGTGGCTTATTTTATATTGGTATGACAGAGAACTTTGAGGGAAAGGGTACGTAAACACATTTAGTCGATTACAAGGTGTGATGATAGCAGCGCTTTAGGAAAATATAAAATGGTATAAGGTGCTGATCATGCCTTTACTTTTAAAGTTATGAAATTAATATCTGAGAGTCGAAGACTTGGTGATTTTGTTATTTTAATTTATCCAAATCTTTTGTGTTTCTAATACCATGATGGGAATGGACCCCATTCCTAAGTCAAAGTATGAAGTTCATGAAATTAGTATTGTTTCAGTCTTTGACGTCAGCCAAAAGTGCTCTTCACAGCACCCGTAGTGTGCCCAGTAATGACTCCTTCTGCAATTCATATGGGGTTACATGTATTGGCAACATATCTAAATACGATAAGACCCATTGCTCCTACTACTATTGGAACTGTTTGGGTATCTTTCTTCCACATTGTTCTTATTTCTGCCTGCAGATCTTGATATTTTATAAGTTTGTGTCTCTCTGTATGCAAGACAATGTAGTCACTGGATGTGGCTATTTTAATGATCAATGCTACTTTTGTCTTCTTTTCTTGGAACACGATGTCCAGTTTTCTAGCATCTGTCTTTTGAACTGTTGGTAATGGGTGATCCAATGTGAAGTAGACTTCATCATTTTCTATGATGCTTTATGGCTTATTTTTCCAGTATTTTTCAGCCACTTCAATACCATAATGCCATAATGTTTACATAATTCCCAGTGCAACAGTCTTGCCACATCATTACACCTATCAGTATATAGTCCTTCTGCCATTAGTATGTCACAACTAGCAACAAGGTGTGTGACTGTTTCCAATTCGGTTTTACAGAGCTTACATTTGTCTGTTTCTCTCACATGTTCAATGGACTTTGTAAACCAATGTGTACATAGCCCACTGTCTTTTGCCACCAATATTAACCTTTCATGTCTTGGTTTGAATTCACCTGTCCTTAACCATTCTTGCATTCATTCCTGATCAACATGAGGTTCTTCCAGAATTTTCCTATACTTGCAACTAGATTTATGCATTTTCCACATTTTTTGCCTTTTCAGCTGGTCCTTCACCTTATATTCTTTCTTTTGTTTTTTGGCACATTCAGTAGCTGACTGATTTTTATCTACTTCTGGTTTAATTTCCATTCCTACTTGATGCCGATATGCTTCAAGCAGAGAAGTCATCTTAGATTTATTCTCCTCATATTTCAAAACTTTCACTATGTTTGGGTCTTGAGAGGTCAGCAGATGTGTGCAGTCCCATGATTGCAGATCTATACATGTAATCAATTTCAAGGAGGTCCATCCCTCCTTCGGAACGGGGAATATATAATCATGGTATATACTGATTTTTAAAAATCATTTGGTTAGCATGAAGCATCCTTCTTGTTTTCCTATCTAATCTATCCAACACATTTTGGGGCCAGTCAATCACTCCAAAACTGTAAGTTAGACTTATAAAGTATTCCTTACTAAGTGTTGTTCGCATTTGTTCATGTTTTATTGTTGATCCTTCATCACTTCGCAAGTATTTATACACTCCCTCTTGCTCAAGTTCTTTTATATCACATTCTTGTCCCAAACTGATGTTTTCTTGGTGATGCAGTTTTTCTGCTTTAAAGGTTGCTTTTTCACATTTATCAAGACCAAACAACATTCTTATATCATGTAAACCACTTCTTATATCATCTGAAAAAGTTTTGACAACTTGCAGTTGTGTTTTCAGTTCCTTATCTGATGAGCTATACAGTTTTAAATCATCGACAAAGAGAAGATGAGAAGTCTTTATATTTTGTTGTTTTCTAGGAGCCAAATTATAGCCATGGCCTAAGCTGTTAAGAAGACATCTTAATGGGTTAGGGGGAAGGCAGAATAGCAGCAGTGACAAAGAGTGACCCTGGAATACCCCCCTTTGAATTTTTATCCCTGGGATAATAAGTTGTCCTTTATAGTGGCTTAATTGCAAAGTGGTCTGCCATTGCTTCCTGGTTACTGTAATGTAATCAGTCAGTGCAGGGTGTATCTTATACATTTTTAAGCACTCTTTTATCCATGAATGCGGGATACTATCAAATGCTCTTTTGTAGTCAATCCATGCTATACTCAGATTCTTCACCTTTTTACAGTTCTCCACTATCACTTTATTTAACAACAAGTGATCCTTTGTTCCATATGACTTTCTTTTATTGCCCTTTTGTTCTATTGCCATAACTGAGTTTTCTTCGAAATGACTATAAACTCTGTCAGCATCAATTCCAGTGTATAGTTTATATGTTGTCAGAAGGCATAGACCATATTGGTCTAATTTTTAGAGTAGTTTGCAGGTTCACTCTTACGTTAGCAGCATTGTTTTTCCTGTTGTTAGCCAGGTTGGTGTCTGTTCAGAGTGTGCATATAAATAGTTCTTACTCATAGGTAAATCTTCGTGCAAAGATGTTGATGCTTTTAACCAAAAATTAGGAAGTGCATCTGTGCCTGAGATTTTCCAATTAGAGGCTTTTCTTAACTTTGTTTCAATCTGTCTAGCTTTTACTTCATCCCATTTCATATCCTGTACCTTTAAACCTCTTATTCTTTCTTTTACTTCTTCTACCCATTTAGCATCTTTGTTATGTTCCACAGGATCTTCATAAATACTAATCCAAAATGTATCCATCTTCTTTTTTGCTGGTCTTTCAATTCCCTTTATCTTGTTTCCCAGTTTTCTATAAAACTTTTTTGGGTCCTCAATAAATTGCTCATTTTGTACTTTTCCTTTATATTTATCTGCGTATCTTTTAAGTTTTTCTACCTGTGCTGGGATTTTTACTTTATTTGCGATAGTGCATGATAGAATTTGATCTGTTCTAATACTGCACATTGTCTTTATCACATCTATCTTTCTAAGTATTTTTGTTTATCTGTTCCCTCGTCTATACTCCTCCAACAGTGATACTTTTTGTCTCAATTGCTTTATAGTTTCCTCTATTCGATAATTCCATGATAGTATTTGATTTCTCCCCTTCCTTTCCCTCACTACCTTGTGTTCTTGTGGCAGAGCTTTATCACTTATCAATTTATCTGCACAGTAATATATCCTGTTTACTTCTGTTATAACACATGGATTCTATGGACAGTCATAATTACTGTGTTCATTTGTTTTATCAAACTTCTAACTTTTGGGATTTTATAGACCTTCTGCAGTCTATTTCTTTCACTGATCTTAATATGTCTATCCATCTCTACCAAATCAAGCAACTCTTCTCTTAGCTCATTTTCTTCTAAACTTAGTAGATAGAACAAATGGAGCTTAAATGTATAATACTATTTAGGGCTGATGCAGGAAAGGGTTTGAATGACTTGGTCTCTCTTAGACCACATCTGAAAGCACTTGGTCTGTTTAGATAATTGTTTCATTAAATCATGTGATTGAATGCTCATATTTTATTTGTTGGTTTGTATTATCTAAGGTGATATTTTTATCTCTTTCTATTGATCTGAGGAAGCTTCATTTTGAAGTGAAAGCACTTATCATACAATAAAAGTTTTATGTTTTGGATTTTGTCTGCTTTCTGCCTTGTTGGTTTCTTCTTCGTTATATGACATAGGAACAGATATTACAGTCAAAACAAAAGAAGGAGATTAAAAATTCAGATCCTGAAAGTCCAAAGGTCAACACCTTCACCCATTTCCACAACAGATGCAGCTCAAACATTAGAGTCTTTCAGCAAAGGTGTTGATGATTACTGTCTCTCTCCAGTGGTCACTAAAACTGGCAAAATGAATATGGTACAGTTGTCAGTGGAAAGTACATTGAGACCTACTCTAACTGGAATTCAGCAGTAAACACATCTTTATTCACTGATAGACAGTAGTCTACAATACTATAAACAACAGGTCTGCAGTAAACTGAAAGTACCCTCCATCAGTGACGAACACACTTGGTTTAAATTGGAGGAATAGTTTGAACATTCTCATGTACAGCATGCTCCCGGTTTGATCACAAGCTAAAGAAAGATTCCATAAGTTCCAGGTTGCAGTCCATTGTCTGGATCGCAACATGATATCACTTGTGCTTGAGAGAAGTAGCTTGAGGTGTCTGTTTGCCTTGTATGAGCCTGAGACACATATATGGTAGGTCCTGCTGCTTGTGTGTCTACTTAGCAAGTAGTCTAGTCTTTCAACTTCCATGAGAAAGAGTAAAACAGCTTTTATCCTGCTCATTGGTGACTGCTTCTTCTCCAAAGTACAGGGATCTAAGAGTGAAAACAATGAAGACTTGGAGAAGTGTGGACTTAGCCCCCCCCCCACACACACACACACACACACACACACACACACGTGGATGGTACAGGGGGGCTTGCTCCTCTAGACAGTCATTTTAAAAGGCTTTTGCGCTTGCTCATTTTTTGCATGACCTTGAGTACCTATGACATAAGTCACAGTATACTCAAGCTTATGGAATATGAGCTGTTTTTTGCCATAGATTTGTGTTTTGGCAAGTTATATTTTGAGGAGATGTAGCAGACATGATGAATTCCTGGAGCACAACAACTGTGCTTGAAGCACTGAAGTAGAAAAAAAGAGTACTGTTTTCTATGATCAGGTGCATCTTAATGGTTTCCTATTACGCTGTTTCAAATGCAGGTTGTCGAATGCATCTTTGTCGAACAGTAAAGCGCGAAAAGACAAAAATAGTGAAGTGGATGTTCAGCTAATTCTTTCCCTGAGAAAGAATTTGTTTGGCCTCTTTCTCTACTTTGCCTTTTTGGCACTGTAGTGCGCTCTCGGATTTGGTATATTTAAGTAGGGGGGTATGGGGGGTAAAGCCCCCCACATTAAGTAATGTTTTACTGTTTTTTTTTTTAAAAATATGTTTATGTAAAATATTATTTTTCCAAAGCAACAATAAAAATATATGCTTTATGAATGTTCCAACATAAAACCAGAAAATCATTTAATCTGAAGATAAAGCAAGAAAAACTGAATTTCAGGATAATAAGTACAGAAGTAGCATCAAGTGCAACTTTTCCCAGAAATGTGGGAAGAGCCCCTACAGACGTATAAACAAAGAAGTAAGGAGGACAGGGCCCAAAGTATTTAATGATAGCAGGCTACAAGTCAGTATGTCCCATTGGGCAGTGAGGACTACACCATTTTATGGGACCAGTTGAGAAATAAGCAATCATAACATCACCTAGTAACACTTCAGTTGTTAGAAGGTGCTTTTAGTTGACTAAGTGGCTCTCTCATTTAGTTGATAGGCGAGTATATCAAAGGCAGTACTGGAGTTGGAGATATAAATATAGATATACAAATATATATATATATATATATATATATATATATATATATATATATGTATATATATATATATATATATATATATATATATATATATGGGTCTACTTTTCTTTGTTGAAATATCATTACTTCAAAAAAGAAAAGTAGAGGACCACTTATGCAAAGTGTACTTAAACGAAAGTGCACTTTCACGAATAACGGTTCAACAAGCCTCTAAGAAACACTGCAGGGCCAAAGCACACTACAGTGTGGAAAAGAAAATGTACCTGTTTCCCCACTGTAGTGCGATCTCGATGTTAGTATATTTAAGTAGTGGAGGTGTGGGGGCACACACTATATATATATGTATATATATATATATATATATATATATATATATATATATATATATATATGTGTGTGTGTGTGTGTGTGTATATACATATATATATATATATATATATATATATATATATATGTGTGTGTGTGTGTGTGTGTGTGTGTGTGTATACTAAGTTTACTATCATAATGTCGAATGGCACTTATGGGAAATTGGGATGGTCAAATGCATGTATTCACAGTTTCCATAATGCCGAACTGAAAGTGCTCAGATTTACTTTAACAAATGTGAAATGTTCATTCACTGAAATGAGGTTGACGTTATGAATGGAGATCGCAGTACAATGCAGATCAGGAAATTTACCCTTTTCCTCACTGTAATGCGATCTCAGAGCTGGCATATATAATATGCAGGGGGATTTGTCCCCCTGCAAAGTGTAAATGCAAACACAAACATTTAGTTCCAGAAGTTGGGGAGTTTAAAAGTCGAACTTAGTGGTTAACATGTGCAACATGTTGACAATTCGACATTACCATTTTCAAGGTACTGATTCGACTATTTGAGCAAAAAATGTTGTGCATTTCAACATTATGATAGTAAATATATATATATATATATATATATATATATATATATATATATATATATATATATATAGTTTCACTTTAATATCTCGAGATACTGAAATGTTGAATTTCAGTATCTCGAGACCATAAGGTCGAAAATGCATAAGACTGAAACTACAGAATGCTGACATTCAAAATACTGAATTCTCAAAACATTGAAAATTCATTGTTGACTTTTTTTTTATTTCGTATTTATTCCATCACCAATCGTGGAACCATAGTGTACTGAAGTCCAACCTTCCTAACGGCCATCCAAGTGTGTCAAACAGAAATATCAGTGCAGCACACAAGCATATGAAAGCAATTCATGTATAAATTCTGCATGAATACACTCACATTTTCATGACTCTCGAGATAGCTTTAAGAAATTCAAGAGGAGAATAGGTACTTTTATGTTTCAAAATGTGCTCAAACTGGCTATGTTTTCTAAAAATATGTCTTAGATGATGGTGGGCAGCCACTTGCCATGCGAGCCCTTAGCTCATCCACTCTATCCTGCTCTCTAGCAAGAGGTGACATGAGAACAGAGACATCTGTAGCCCTGGCACCTAACAGGCATTTCAATCTACAGTGCCATGCATCCACGCAATTTTGAGTATGGAGTCGGAAGAACACATAGAGCTCAAACACTTTCCAAAAACTGATGGAAATCTACAATGCAACATCGTCCTTGTACTAAATTTATGGAGCTTGCCTAGCACATACCAGTCTGAAAAATATTTAATCAAATCCCTACCTTCCGATGGAAGAGAGTCCCATAGCAAATGGAATGCAGTTACAACCATTTCTTCTGGTAGAAATGCCAGCGCCACTAAACACTTCACTGCTAGTTTAAAATTCATATTAGTTTTACATAATGAAGCTAAACCTAACTGCTGGACCTTCCACCAGATATACTGGCCAAAGTGAAGCATGCATCCCTTTGATATGGCACTATTAATGTTACCTCTTATGCTTTTCAGAGCCGCTATCTCAAAGTCACATACCACATATTTAAGAGAGTGGTTTCAAAGCCATGTTCCAACATTAGTTGAAATACACAATGCCCTAAGTAATTGTATGCCTTAAGAGATTTCTTACTCATCAGACAATAGAGAAGAGGAACAGACTTACTATAACCACCATAATTTATGAGGCCGTGAATACTGTATAACTGATGGCAGAGGATACCAAATGGTGGCTCTGCTAAGATCATACAGATTGTTGACAGAGGGGAATACTACAACAATATTATCAGTTGTGACATCTACCACTTGCTTTTCTATGACTACACCGGTTTTGATAGGAATGAGGTTAACATTAACATTTTGTAACTGTAGGCTAGGCATAAATGGCAATCTGCTGTCTTTATGGCGCACCCTGCCCACTTGGTGTAACAAGCCTGTCCAGTTCAGTAAACTGGGTACAACATCAACAGAGGTGGAAGCAAGAACATCATCAACCACTAGACAAGGGGTATCTCATGACACCCTCGCCCCATGCCTTAACTCAGAGCACAGTTTATATCTCTCAGTAGATTATGTTCTACTGACTTTAACAGTCAGTCCCCCCCAGTAGGTAAACTCTCCGTGACAGCCCTACCTTTACATTGTTCTGCCACTTTCCATTTATAGCGCCAATAGTTCCTTTGCTTTAATGTTCACTATAAATTCAGTACATAGCCCTCCAATAATAGAACTGGTTTTCCCTTTTGAGAGACACTAGTCTGATATATCACTCCTTTACTTCCCGGTACAGGATATTTAGCATTGGCCATATTGACTCAGGTACTGTGTACATCCTGTTACTGGTGCAAACATGTATTTATTAATGCATGCCCTAGCAAGTATGAAATTAGATATAATGTAATGCGACATTGTGAACTTTCGATCTTATGCATTTCTGACGTTATGGTCTCGAGATACTGAAATTTGACATTTCAGTATCTCAAGGTTTCAAAGTGAAACCATATATGTACAGATACATGTGTGTGTGTGTGTGTGTGTGTGTGTGTCTGTGTGTGTGTGTGTGTGTGTGTGTGTCTGTGTGTCTGTGTGTGTGTGTGTGTGTGTGTGTGTGTGTGTGTGTGTGTGTGTGTGTGTGTGTGTGTGTGTATATATACATATATATGTATATATATATATATATATATATATATATATATATATATATATATATATATATATATATAGAAAGACACACTAGTCCATTGTGGCAGGTCTCACCAAAGAATGTGCCAAATTTGATGTCATGTAAATTGTACTGTAAACAGTACTGTGAAACAAGTTTAAAATGGTATTGGTATCTTGTAAATGATGTTCTAAATATTGCTGGACAGAAAACAGTGTGCAGTTCTTTATGTCTTCGTAAAATCACTCAAGTGAAGTGCCAAAACCACCACAATAAATCTAAAAAGAAATGCTTCAAGTCAGAAACAAGGAGTCATTAAAATGAATTTAATAAAAAATAAAAAACACTTTCATCCTTATTGATATAGGACTTCATCAGAATCTCCTCTAAGTCATCTGCAAACCTTATTATATATTCTCTGATACTCCATCAATTAAAAACAATCAGTTCCTTAAAGAGACAGTAATAAATAAGTGAAAATTATTTTTCCAATATATAATCCACTCTAAAACATCTAAGCAATTCTTGATAATAAAATAAACATATAAAAGCATTTATTACCTAACTAATTTAAAAATTAACATGATCAATTCTTTAAGCTTAACCTTAATAGGTGTTAGCTCTCTTATTTAATATGGGCTGCAAGGAAATGTGCTCATTAATTCCCAAGTGTTGTGAAGCTTGTAATTTTAATTGCCATCTAACCTCTTTTTCTTCCAGATTCCCACTGGTATCAAGCCCACCACTCACCCCCACAGTGTTGATCTTTATTTGATCTAGAATACCAAACCTAAATGGTTGGAAAATAGGACATACCTTAGAGTATTTAAATAATGCATTATTTTCATTAATTTTATTTATTTGATAAAGATGTTCGTATATTCTTTTCTGCAATCCCCTTTCCATTTTGCCCACATAAAAGGCAGGGCAGATCAAGCATTTAGCTAGATAGACCACTCTACAGGTCTGACAATTTCCCCTCATAAATGTAATCCTAGACCTTTCCATGTTTTCAAGAGTAATGGAACAAATCTCAAGACTATATAACTACATTGAGCACAGGACCCACACCTTTTAGTTCTTATAATCTGATTCTTCCTTTTATTATGGGTCCATTCATTACCTTCGAAACTTTCCTTTAGGTTTAAACCAGTCTTAAAAATAAAGCAAGGTTTGGGTCCTAAAAGTTTAGCTAAATCAGAAATTGTCTTTAAAATATTCCAGTTTTTACTCACAATAGACAATCTCCTGACTCTGAGTCCCGAACTCAATAATTAAACCAGTCTCATAATTCTTGATACGTGAGTTGTTTACTTTGTTTGTTAACCCTACTCCAAGAAGGGACTGATATCTCTTGCCCCATTGGGCATATACATAAGTCATCAATTCATCTGTAAGTTTACAGGGATATCCCTTTGCCAAAAACATTTCCACAACTTTATATAATTCTCTTAAAACATCATCTTCATGGGAGGTCATTCTGGCAACCCTAATAAGTTGCCCTTTTAAAATACTCTTTTTTTGCACAAAGGGGTGACAACTTGAATAATGTAAGTAGGAGTTATTAAAATCTCCTTCCTGTATATAGTGGACCTAAACCAAATTCAGTGTGTTTAACCAGAGTATCAAGGAAGTTAATTTCATACTTATGATACTTATAAGTGAATCTTAGAAAATTAGAAGTGCTATTTAAATACTGGATGAAATCATGGATTTTTTCCTCTGTCCCATTCCAAAGGATAAATATGTCATCCATGATTCTAACATATAATTTAGTA
Source organism: Protopterus annectens (assembly GCF_019279795.1). Lineage (NCBI taxonomy): Eukaryota > Metazoa > Chordata > Ceratodontiformes > Protopteridae > Protopterus > Protopterus annectens. The sequence goes on from NC_056749.1 coordinate 396,057,982, forward strand.
CAATTCCAGATTTCAATTTTAAACACGTGCATGGTTTCCCAATCTAAAAAAAATAGATTGGCATATATCTGGGCACAAGACGTGCCCATGGCTACTCCTTTATTTTCTTCAAACTGTCCCTCAAAGAATATAAAATTATAATCCAGCACAATAGCCAACAAGTCATATATAAGACTAGTTTTACTTTTACTAAAATTCATATAAGTGTTAACATTATTAAAGAAATGTTCCAAACCTTCATCCCTTGGGATGGAAGTAAAAAGTTCAACAACATCTGTGGTTAAAAATATATCATTGTTATTCCATAGATCTTTTTTAATCCTACCCAAAAAATACCTTGAGTCAATTACTAGGTGAGGAACATTGTTATAAATAGGTTTTAACCATTTATCAATGCGCATGCCTGTGCGGTAAGTTTTTGAACCCTCTGCAGCTTCAATAGGTCTAAAGGGAGGCAGCTGGATATTTTTATGAACTTTCAGAATACCGAAAGTTGAGGGAACTGATGGATTCATTACTTGAAAATAATTGTATCTATCAAAAGTAATCATTCCTTCTAGTAAATATTCCTCTAAAAATGAATCAATCCTTTAATAACTAATATTTATTTAATTAACTGAAGCATTAGAATATGTATTTTCATTGTTCAAAATGTCACAAATTTCTTTACTATACTGAATGGAGTTGATTATAACAACCCCCCCCTGCCCTTGTCGGGTTTCATTGTATTCAATTTGTGCCTAATAAGAATTTTAACCCAGTACACAGTCTAATTGTGAATAAATGTTTATTAGGAAATTGAACTTAGCAGTACTACATAATGAAAAAAGGAAAAACAGGAGTTATAGATAGAGGGATTAAAAAGAGAAGTGTATCAAGCAGTGTATTAAGTACTGTCATTTTTAAGATGATAATATAAATCACTTTCTCTTTTGTTAAGATTGTTAAAGGAAGACTTCATCCTACATTTTACCTGTAAATTATATAACTCATCAGAAATAGCTTTTTCCAGTACATTCAAAAGTAGGATGAAGGGGGGATTAAATACACTTCTCTTTTTAATCCCTCTATCTATAACTCCTGTTTTTCTTTTTTTCATTATGTAGTACTGCTAAGTTCAATTTCCTAATAAACATTTATTCACAATTAGACTGTGTACTGGGTTAAAATTCTTATTAGGCACAAATTTCAACCCTTTTTGAAAAAGTGAAAAGAGAAAAACAGAAAAGGAGAAAAGTGGTTGTTAGTAATATTTATACCACAATAGTTATAGATGTTAAATCCAGCATGACTATAAACAATTTTATTACTACTATTACTATTCTTTATGTCTATGTATAAGATAGAACAGTTCCTTCAAACAATGCTGTTAACAAGCAATTTCCTGATTAGTGTAATGTATAAAAAAGAACTATGGCCCTGGAGGTCAGAAAAGTTAACCTCTCACTGCATGGAGAGTTTGTACCTAGGACAGTGGCACTGTGAGGTATACAGTAGAAGAAATGCGACAACCTGAAGGACATTGGGAATAGCTGGAGATATTCTACTGAAGAATCGAGCCAAATGGAAGCTACATCAGTTTATTTTGGAGCTAATCCTAAACTTGTATAAGTGGCTGTAGAGTTCAAGTTGTTTGCTTCATGACCTGAAGAAGAGTTTATAACACAGAGCTTGTAGTTTGCACTCTGCTTTTAATACAATAAAAAATTATATTTTGTGAACAAAGTCTCTTTGCCTCTTTTTGTTTTGATATCGCATTGGTGGGTGATATGAGCAGAACTGGAACACAATGTTTTGTGCTAACAACAATCCTGAGTTTACCTTTCACTGCCAGAAACTGGAAAAAAAATCACCAGTCCCTTTTTTATATCATCTTCTAAACTGACAAACTGTCCCTGACTGGAAATATCTTCATCAATGCAAGAAGCTGAGATCATAATAATTAAAAAAGGGAAGAAATGTTGGTTCCTTACCCAGACATTATAGATTCATTTCCATCTTAAACATGAATTATCCCATTATTGGTAGAACTTTGAATAAGAAAATCCACTGCTTAATACAATATTAATTCCTTTCAGTTTCCTTTTTGCCCTGACAGATCAGTACAGCAGACAAATCAGCTTCTTCAAGCCTTAATAGTTAGTCTTAATACTAATAAGGTGAACAAATCAAGTCTGAGAACAAACCAATTTGTCTAGAGGCATCTTCAGTGTTAGGTGTTATGTAGAGACGATAGATAGGAGATTAGGGTGGTGGAAAGGATGGGGGATGAAGTGAGAAGCAAGGAGCTATATAAAGCCATGGGCAGAGAATGGCTAATTTAATAAGGGGATTTGGGAGGAAGTGAGGTAGGAGTGGGGTTTAGAGGATTTATGTGAGTGTAGCTGGTAAAAAGGGTTCAGATTTAGGCATGATTTTTCTTAGGGCAGACTTACATCCAAGACAACCTGTAGGTACTGGTGTGGTCAGGTAAGGCTTGGATTAACAGTTATGCACCTGGAGAAGGTGGGTAATGCTGGGTGACAAGAGTTTAGGGCATGCTTGGTTTGGGCTGTGATTTATTTCTCTCTTTCTCTGCTTGGCTTTCCAGAAATGGGCTATGGCTGTGGGGGGGGGGGGGGGTAATGGGTTTTAGCCACTGTTAAGGTTGGGCCGCTGTTGTTCTTTTGGCTTTGTTTCTGTTTAAAGATAATAAAATTAACAACAGAAGAGAAATGGTACTAGAGTAATGGACTTACATGCTTTATTACCTTTCTGTTCTGCAGAGAGCATTGATGGGCTGGTAGGTGAATCGCCATATTAATTCATTGCAGCCAGATGTTCGAATGCAGCATTGGTTGGTGGTATAGGTATGGAATAATGTATAACATTTTTCCATCTGACAGGAATGAGAGTATTCTCTACATAGAGTCACACTGTTTATTTTATGTATTTTTGTGTGCCTTACTTTCAGTGGGGCAAATGTACAGTTAAAATTATGGGGTTTCTGTAATAGTGAAGTTAGGAGCATATTTTATTGCATGTTCCTAGGTTCATAGGTAGGTACGTACTAGGTTATTGGCCCAAGGACCTAAGTTTGCTTAGCCAACAAGGTTCCCTGGTTTACACCACCCAAAAAAGTTATTTTCCTGTGCCACTGTTGAGCAGAGACACAGAAGTGATCCCTGGGGTGTATTTCCTATTTCCCATCCACTTAAGATTTTTCTTGAAGAGTGCTAATAAGGAACTTTGCTTGACATAGATGGTTAGCTTGTTCCAGAGTATGGGAAGTCTCCTGGACAGGAATCTATCCCTCCAACAATGTCTTGTTTATTGTGGTGATAAGGATTAGGTCCGTAGAGCATGTAGCTTGGAGGAATTGCGATTTCTTTAGGTATAGCATGTCCAACAGCTCTGGTACGTCAGGTGGATAAATCCATTAGGCTCCTTTGGTGAGGAACTCTGCAACTGATTTCCTGATGAAAAGTGCTGACTCCAGAATGGCCAGGTTTGCCTTATCTTTTTGGGTCTGTTCTGTCACCCGTTAAAGGATTCATTGGTGGTTTGATAGGCTGCTGTGGATGTTTCTTGTTGTGTTTACCACAGCTGAAGCTGCAAATGACTTTTCAGAGGCTCCAAGTAAGCAATGGTAGCAGCCACACATATGGGGTGCTGTGCTCACCGTTAGTGAGAAGGAGCATTGCATACCTCTCAGCCTTCTGTCAGCTAAAGGAGGAAAACTACCGCTCAAAATGGGGAGTGATTGTTGGTAGTTGGCTACTGGTTTCCGATAGGAAGCATTACATTTAAGAGAGATTTATAATGCTAGTTAGTGAATGCTTGTACTTTTTCCCTAAACTGTGAACCCAGCCACTGGGGATGCACAAGCCAGTGCATTTCTTTGTGCCGGTCCCAAGCCCGGATAAACGGGGAGGGTTGCGTCAGGAAGGGCATCCAGCGTAAAATTTTGCCAAATCATACATGCAGACAAAAGTACACATATACATACCGGATCGGTCTAGGCCCGGGTTAACAACGACCGCCACCAGTACTGTTGGCCAACAGGGTGCTGGCAGAAATTGGGCTACTGTTGCCCGAAGGAGGAGAAGAGGCAGAAGGCATGATCAAAGGCAGGTAAAGGCTAGGACTGTGATAGTAAGGGTTGGAACTTTGAATGTTAGCAGTATGACTGGTATAGGGAGAGAGCTAGCTGATATGATGGACCGAAGGAAGGTTGGTATATTGTGTGTGCAAGAGACCAGGTGGAAGGGGAGCAAGGCTAGGTGTATCGGAGGCGGGTTCAAATTGTTTTATCATGATGTAGATGGGAGGAGAAATGGCATAGGCATTATCATGAAGGAACAGTATGCTAAGAGTGTTTTGGAGGTGAAAAGAGTGTCAGATAGAGTGATGTTTATGAAGCTGGAAATTGATGGTGTAATGATGAATGTTATTAGTGCATATGCTCCACAAGTTGGGTGTGTGATGGATGAGAAAGAACATTTTTGGAGTGAGTTGGATGAAGTGGTGATGACTGTACCCAGGGGTGAGAGACTGGTGACTGGAGCAGATTTCAATGGGCATGTTGGTGAAGGGAACAGAGGGGATGAGGAAGTGATGGGTAGGTATGGTGTTAAGCAAGGGAATGCAGAAGGTCAGATGGTAGTGGATTTTGTGAAAAGGATGGACATGGCTTTGTTGAATACATATTTTAACAAGAGGGAGGAGCACAGGGTGACATACAAGAGTGGAAAAAGATGCACACAGGTGGATTATATCTTATGTAGAAGGGCCAGTCTGAAGGAGACTGGAGACTGTAAAGTGGTGGCAGGGGAAAGTGTAGTTAGACAGCATAGGATGGTGGTTTGTAGGATGACATTGGTGATCAAGAAGAGGAGAATGAGTGTAAGGGCAGCACCAAGGATCAAATGGTGGAAAGTGAAAAATGGTAATTGTGAGGTGATATTCAGGGAAGAGTTAAGACAGGCACTGGGTGGCAGTGAAGAGTTACCGAATAGCTGGGTAACTACAGCAGAGCTAGTAAGAGAGATGGCTAGAAAGGTGCCTGATGTGACATCTGGAAAAAGGAAGGAGGACAAGGAGACCTGGTGGTGGAATGAAGAAGTACAGGAGAGTATACAGAGAAAGAGGTTGGCGAAGAAGTGGGATTGTCAGAGAGATGAAGAAAGTATACAAGAGTATAAGGAGATGAGGTGCATGGCAAAGAGAGAGGCGGTGAAGGCTAAGGATAAGGCGTATGACGAGTGTATAAAAGGTTGGACACTAAGAAGGGAGAAAAGGACCTGTACCGATTGGCTAGACAGAGGGACCGAGCCATTAAAGATATGCAGCAGGTAAGGGTGATAAAGGATAATGAGGGAAACATACTCACAAGCGAGGAGAGTGTGTTGAGCAGATGGAAAGAGTACTTTGAGGGGTTGAGGAATGAAGAGAATGTTAGGGAGAGAAGGTTGGATGATGTGCGGATAGTGAATCATGAAGTGCAATGGATTAGCAAGGAGGAAGTAAGGATAGCTATGAAGAGGATGAAGAATGGACAGGCTGTTGGTCCAGATGACATACCTGTGGAAGCATGGAGGTGCTTAGGTGAAATGGCAGTGGGGTTTTTAACTAGATTGTTTAATGAAATCTTGGAAAGTGAGAGGATGCCTGAGGAATGGAGAAAAAGTGTTTTGGTACCGATTTTTAAGAATAAGCGTGATGTGCAGAGTTGTAGTAACTACAGAGGGATTAAATTAATCAGTCACAGCATGAAGTTATGGGAAAGAGTAGTGGAAGCTAGGTTAAGAAGGGAGGTGATGATTAGTGATCAGCAGTATGGTTTCATGCCAGGAAAGAGCACTACAGATGCAATGTCTGCTTTGAGAGTGTTGATGGAGAAGTACAGAGAATGTCAGAAGGAGTTGCATTGTGTCTTTGTGGATTTAGAGAAAGCATATGACAGGGTGCCTAGAGAGGAGTTGTGGTATTGTATGAGGAAGTTGGCAGTGTCAGAGAAGTATGTAAGAGTAGTACAGGATATGTACAAGGGTAGTGTGACAGCGGTGAGGTCTGTGGTGGGAGTGATGGATGCGTTTAAGGTGGAGGTGGGATTACATCAAGGATCAGCTCTGAGCCCGTTCTTATTTGTAATGGTGATGGACAGGTTGACAGATGAGATCAGACAGGCATCCCCATGGACTATGATGTTTGCAGATGACACTGTGATCTGTAGTGACAGTAGGGAACAGGTAGATGAGACCCTGCAGAGGTGGAGATCTGCTCTAGAGAGAAGAGGAATGAAGGTCAGCAGGACTAAGACAGAATATATGTGTGTGAATGAGAGGCAGGATAGAGGAATGGTAAGGATGCAGGGACTAGAGGTGGCGAAGGTGGATGAGTTTAAATACTTGGGATCAACAGTTCAGAGTAATGGTGAGTGTGGAAGAGAGATAAAGAAGAGAGTACAGGCAGGATGGAGTGGGTGGAGAAGAGTGTCAGGAGTGATTTGTGACAGACGAGTACCAGTAAGAGTGAAAGGAAAGGTCTACAAGAGGGTAGTGAGACCAGCTATGTTATATGGGTTGGAGACAGTGGCATTGACAAAAAGGCAGGAGTCAGAACTTGATGTGGCAGAGTTAAAGATGTTAAGATTTGCACTGGGTGTGACGAAGATGGACAGGATTAGGAATAAGTATATTAGAGAGTCAGCCCAAGTTGGAAGGTTTGGAGACAAAGCCAGAGAGGCAAGATTACGTTGGTTTGGACATGTGCTGAGGAGGGATGCAGAGTATATTGGGAAAAAGATGTTAAGGATGAAGCTGCCCGGTAACAGGAAAAGAGGAAGGCCTAAGATAAGGTTATGGATGTGGTGAGAGAGGACATGCAGGTGGTTGGTGTGACAGGGCAAGATGCAGAGGACAGGAGGACATGGAAACAGTTGATCTACTGTGGCGACCCCTGATGGGAGCAGCCAAAAGAAGAAGTTGTCCCTAACGCTACCTCCCAATCTCTAGAGAATAGCCGATGAAGATCTTTATTGCAATGCCTATGTCATAATTGATAATGCAATAAAGGTGTTAAAAAAAAAAAAAAGAATCCGCAAGAGAAAAAAAAGTGTTAATTCCAGAAGGCTGCAGAAAAGCAAGTAGCCTTTAAAAAGTAATATGTTACATGAGGACAATAGATAACATTTCATAACTTCTTTATCAATGATATAGACCAGGCATGTACAAAGAAAAATAACTACATACTGCATAACAGCAGTTGACTAATTTAGTGCAAGCATTACATTAATGCCAGTAGTAAGATGCAACTATCACAGTAAAAAGAACATTTGCTAGCCATAACTTTGCTGACTAAGTGCTGAAGAAAAGTGCTGACTTCTAGAATGACCTCATCTTTTTGGTCTGTTATTTATGGCATGGCATACATGGTAGTCAGTTTTCTGAATTGTAAGAACAATATTTCAACTTGTCCCTATTTTCATTAAATATTATTAGCTTGGGCTTTCTCTGGCTGTCTTGCTCAGGTTGTGGTTGCATTAGGATGCTTTTATGGGGGTGTAGTTTTTGTGGATTGGTGACTTAGCCTGGGATGCAAGTAGGAAGTGTGCCAGTAAAATCAGGTTTGTTTTACATAGGGTTTGAGTATGGAAGTGAACTGTCAGGCAGAGTTTTTTTTCCTTGTGCAGCCTTATTGTTCATTTTCTTTTGCAGATGGCAAGTGCACAGAGTTTGCAGCAGAGCTATTTCAAGAGCTGCCTCCCAGTGAGTCTTTGGCATCTGAGGAACTGGGTGAGTCCACTCAGAAAAGGCAGGTAGTGAACAGCAGTTTGGTGGCCCGAGGGAAGAGGGCACTGCAGTTAAAGGATGTTGTTGCAGTGGATATTCCAGCCACTGGAGTGGTGCATGATGTGGCCACATACATGTTGGGAGTTTCTGTAGGCAGGTCAGACTTGGTGGGGTTTTGGAGTAGTCTAGGGATAGATGGGGTTAAGTCGGGTGAAGCTGCATGTGTTATGATGGGTCCGTGGAGCTTTATGGAAAGTGGACAGGTCCAAGATGAGGCATTTGTCGAGAAAGGTAGTGTAGGGTTGTCTGTTAGCAGTTTTGCATCATCTGCAGGTGGGGTAGGGCACAGTATGTGGTCAAGTCAGGTTTTGGCATCCAGCCAGGGCATTGGTTAACTACACAGGCCTTGGGGCAAGGGAAAGGGGCAGTCTTTCTGACACCTTACATATTATCTTCAGTCAGAGAAAAGATCTGGAAGGGAGAAAATGTTGACATTTTTGAGCTAATCAATGCAGAAGGGGGTACAATGTTTGTTGGAATTTGGATACAATGAATGGCAAAGATCTTTTAGCGGCTTTACCAGCCTTGGGGGGGAGGAGAGTAGGGAGGCTGTGACCAAGAACATGGGAAAATTGAGTGTTAGGTTTCATGTATTACATGGTGGTTTGGTTGGAGAAGGATACCGCTGGGTCTATATTACCTTATCAAAAGCTGATAAGAGCGAACACTCTTTGATTGACCTCAAAATATCGAATGCACTAAATAGCAACGACACGGGTCAGCGATTTTTCCCAGGGGAATAAAATCGCTGTTCTGCAAAAAAAAACATGGAAATACAACATAAAGTGGGGGGGGGGCTTTGCCCCCACCCCCCCCCCGATGTGGGGGGTTGTGCCTCCCACACACCCCCCTACTTAAATATAGCAACTCCGAGATCACACCACAGTGAAGGAAATGGCAAACTCCCTAAAAGGGACAGCGATTTTTTCCCTGAGAAAAAAAATCTCTGTTCTGTGTCTTCACTATTTAGTGCATTCGATATTTAGGGGTCAATAAAAGAGCGTTCACTCTTCTCAGTTTTCAATAAGGTAATATAGACCTGATACCACCTGGGCCTTACTACTCTTGGTTTACTTTCTCAAGATCTGTTAGACTCAGCAGTTATGGACAGGAAATGCTTGGCTGTGGTATGACTAGAGAATTTGGAAGCAGAAAGCAGTGAATCACTCACTGCATTGGGAGGTTAGGCACCCTGACATATGGCTACCCACCTATGGTAGATAGCTTTGGAGCAGTGAGTAGAGGGAGGAAGATAGGAAGAAAGGGTTCGGGGATTCTTGGGCTTTTAATGTGGGGCGGTGAAGGTGGATATTGAATCTGCATTTCAGTTACTGCCAATGCAGGAGGATAAGTGCTCATCATCAGGCATGGTGGTTGGGAATAAGGTCTATTTTAGCAAAGCCATGCTGATGGGATGCTCAGTATCTTGTGCCACTTTTGAGAAGTTTAGCATGGCATTTCATTGGATTTAGCAGCAGCAGGTAGACACTCAGAAAGTGGTACATTATCAGATAATTTCTTAATAGTAGGGGAGGGGTTTGAGGGAGCATGGGCGGGTATGCAAGAGTTTCTGGGGATGAGTGAGGAATTGGGGGTCCCGTTGGCTATGCAGAAGTTGGAAGACGCAGCCAAGGCTTTGGAATTTTTGGGTTTGTTAGTGGTTGCAGAATGTGGATTGTTTTGTTTGCTGGATAAAAAGACAATGCATGTGAGGGAAAAAGATTGGATGGGTGAAGTTCAAGGAGAAGGTGCGGATCAGGGATGTCATGGGGTTTCTTAGTTCTGCATGTTAGGCAATTCACTTGGGGCATATGTTCTGTTGGCCCTGGGTCTTTTGGTTAAAAGGGGGGAAAGCAGACATCATTGGTAAAGATTAGTAAACTGGTGCAGGCAGATTTGGAACTGTGGTTGTCTTTCCTGGATCAATTTAATGCTTTCTCATTTTGGCATATGGATTAGGTTGGTCAAGGGGAATTACAATTATTTACAGATGTTGCAGGAGGTAGTGGGATGCGAGCATTTTTGGTAATGAAGGGTTTGCAGCTTATTGGCCTCCAGATTGGAAGGATGAACTGAAGAGGGATGTAGCATTTATGAGTTAATACCAGTTTGGGCAGTGTCTGTGGTTTGGCAGGAGTGGATGAGGGGAAGAGGGTTATTTTCATTCGGGCAATACTACAGTGGTGTGAGTTTTGCCGGTTACGACAGAGAAGTCTGACTTGCTATTGTTCATACTATGTAAGTTGGTTTTGCAGAACTCACTGATTAGTCTTTCTGTCACAGGTGTGCATGTAGCAGGTGCTAGGAATGGGATTGATGATAGTTTGTTTCACTTTCAGTTTTCCAGGTTTCAGCAGTTAGCTCTGAAGGCAGCAAGTGAGCCGGGGGGGGGGGGGGTGTTAATGGACAAGGTGTGGCAGATTAAGCTGAAGTCACCAAACGGTTGGTGCTGCAGTCTTGGGCAGTGTCCACCAGGAAGGCATTTGGTAGGGCATTACATGATTTTGATACATTTGTTTTGTAGTTGCCAGAAGAAGAAGGGGTGAGGTTTGGAGAGCTGTTTTTGCACCACTTGGCTCAGACATGGGTGCAAGGTAAATATGTTCATTTGGTCAAGTGGACATGACTTCAATCAGTATATTTGCATGGGTGAAAGCATTATATGATTTCACTAAGTCTTGCACAGTTTCTTGTATGTTGAAGGGATGGGGTAGACTTGCTATTACGAATGTGAATAAGCGGTGGTCATTGAACAGACAGGTCTGAAAGTTTTGTTACACGGTTTAGCCTTGGTGGTTGGTGATTCAAGGGATTATGCTTTGTGGGTGATGTTGTTCCTATTGATGTATTATTGGTCATTGCAGGTGTTCAATTGTTAGGGTCATTAGGTTGGAAAGATGTCACTGTATTTTCTGTGGCAGTGCATTTTTGTTTGCGTAGATCTAAGATGTATCAGTCGGAACAGGGCAGGCAAATTGGCTGTGTCCAGTGGGTTGGGCTAGGGGATTAATGCAAACCCATGTGGGGAGTCCTAGGGACTTGGTTTTTCAGTCTTCAGGGGGTAAGGGTTGTCTGGAAGAGAAGTTTTCTACTCATTCTTTTTGCATAGGAAGGGCTTCGGATTTAGTGAGGGAAAGCAGATCAGTTGAGGTTAGTAAGAGGGTGGGTCAGTAGTTTTGAAATGCCTTTTTGTCTTATATTAGGTGGACTGTTATTAATTTATTTTTTCATTCTGGGTCATTCATATGTTCATTGGATGGCAAGGAACTTGGTTTGAATCAATTTGGATGGAGAGTCCTATGGCATGGTATCGGAGGCCTCATGTGGAATCAGCTCATGGAGGAGTTTGCATTTATACAGTTGCAGATGGGGCTTCCTCGACTATTGGTGGTATGGTGGTACATTTGTCAGGTACTGATTTGGGGAATAATTCCAAAGAGGCAATTGGTATATAGGATAAGGGAGGATTTGTTTTTTCTGAAAAGGTTATATCTGGGTATGTGCATTGTGTGGTCTGAGATAGTGTCAAGTTTATTTTGGAGGAATGTTGGTAGTTTCATGGCTTTAGAGCAGGCTCATTGGTATGTTAACTGTAGGTTGGTGAGGCAACTGGTTACTCTGGGTATTCAAATGATAGAATGCAGGAACTGTGATGACAGGAATCCTGTTTGGCTTAGAGAAGATAGAGTGCACCGCAATGAGTTTGGTTTGGATTTGTTTAATAAACACAGTTTCATTTTGGAGGGTTTAGTGAAAGTTTTGCAGTAGGTAAGGGAGAGTGGCCTGAGGCAGGCTTGTCCCTCTTCTTTTCCCCCTCTGATGTGGGGTTTTGGTGCAATGAATTTGGAGGATGATAGCGAGTGGTAGGATACTCATTGATAAGTAAAATAAGTGAGTGGGGGTGATGACGCCGCTTATTTGGTCAGGGTGAGCGGAGATACGCAACCCTGGTTTATGGTTACAAGGATATTCATTTCTGGCTAAGAAACTGGAATGATTCAATGTTATTTAAAGTTTAATAAAGGTCATCAAATGCCATTTTGGTGTGTTGTCTTTTATTGAAGGCGATTGGGACAAATGAGGCTTGGGAACAAACCAATTTGTCCAAAGACATCTTCAGTGTTAGGGTTTATGTAGAGATGATAGATAGGGGGGTTAGGGCTGTGGAAAGGATGGGGGTCGGCGTGAGAAGCTATTAAGATTAGGATGAAGGAGAAGGAGTTAGGTAGAGCCATGGGCAAAGAAAGGTTAATTTAATAAGGGGATTTGGGAGGAAGTGAGGTAGGAGTTGGGTGGGGTATAGAGGACTTATGTGAGTGTAGCTGGGGAAAGAGTTCAGATTTAGACATGATTTTGCTACCTGCCTTCCCTCTTTTTGAGAATATTTTGGATTAGTTTGCATTGTGGTCGGGTGTTTAGGTGAAATGAGGGGCAGGCTGTCCTTCTTCTATTCCCTCTCTGGTGTGGGGTTTTAGAGCAAAGAATTTGCAGGATGAAAGCATGCAGTAGGATGTTGCTTGATAAGTAAAATAAGTGAGCAGGGCTGACAATGCTTATTTATTTGTTCAGAATGAATAGGGATATGCTACCCTGGTGAATGATTACAAGGATGTTCATTTTGCGGATAAGAAATTAGAATGATTCAATAAAGTTATTTTATTTCACGTTTAATAAAAATCTTCAAATATGATTTTGGCGTGGTGTCTTTTATTGAAGGGGATCAGGACAACATAGAATTTTACATTTGGCAACATTATAATTTAGCAGATATAATTATTACAATAATCAAGAAGTTATGCCATAAAGCATATGTGGTTCTATAAGTAAATGGTCAGCAGTCTAATAAATTTGAAATAACTACTGGTTTGTGAAAAGGATGCCGTCTTTCCTCATCTATATTTGTGCTTGCTATCAATCCACAGTTGTTTAAAATTCATAATCTGGTAAATGGAATTAATGTAAATCAGCATATTTTGATGCATATTACTTATTAGTATTATGTATAAAAATGAAAGCTGCAGTCCTGAAGTTCAGAGAAGATGACCTCTCACTGCAGAGGGAGTTTTAGGCTTGGAACAACTATTCTGGAAAGTGTGCTATGGAAGAGAGCGAGTGAGGACTGAATTGCTAGCATAAGAACATTTGTGTTAGATCCAATGCTGCATTCATGGCAAGTCAATGGACACAAACTCAAAGGTGCTCCATTCACATCAACTGCCTGGAAATGAACCTCATATTTTATTTATTATTTATTTGCATTTGTTTACCAGGATAGTCCACTGGGCAAAAATGAGCCCATTTTCAGTGGAGGCCCGGGGAGAAAAGCTCCACACTCAGATACAAAGTATATAACAGTACACAGTACATATAGTATAATAGAAAACAGACAGTAAACAAACAATATGCACCATAGTATACTTTCTGTACATCATGCAGAGATGCAGTACAGTATAATATAATGGAGAACTTGATCATAGTATATATAGTATAGTACACATACAATATATAACATAGAATACATTCTGAACAACATGTAGTATTTCAAACTAGATCATAGCTACTAAGTGATCCAGTGGATCAACAAGATGATATTGTTTGTAAGGCAAGCAATGCAGTTAGTAATAAGCAGAGCATGGAGTGAAATCTGGGCAAGATATTAGATAAGGCTATATAGGCTGATGGTTTAAACAGACTAATTGCAGTTGGGATATTGTATAATTAAGATAGTAGGTTAACCATACATGCAGCTTAGGTGTCTGATAGTCTGGTACTTAGGCAAGTATGAATTCTTAAGCTTAAGTCTAAGTATGCAGATATAGCATAAAGTATGGCAGAGTAGTTAAAATAATGAATACAAATATATAGAGCAGTACAGGGGAGAAGTTAGGGGAAAGGGGGAAGGTATAGGTAGAAGGGAAAAATTAGGTTATGGGAGGTAGAGCATTTGTACAGGAGCACTGGCATTGAGAAGAAAGGTGTTGTTTAAGGGTTATCTTAAAGAGAGGTGTACTGTTGATAGACCTTATTAATGGTGGAAGAGTGTTCCATAGTTTTGCAACTGTAAAGGAATATCACATCTGACCAGCAGCCCGGTTAGGTTTATCTACATTTAGGGGTATATATATATTTTTTATTTCTTATATTTATTTCTTATATTCATACACAAAGCACTTCCTAACCAGTAATTTAATCTGATTACCACAGTGAATAAACAATTTATACATCAATTACTTCAGTTCAGTTTCTTTCAAACTCAGTGCATTACACATTTCAGAAGATGTTATGTCATATACCCCAATAATGCCTGATCTAAACAACATACCCTTATTAATTTTAACTTTTCTTTCTAGATTTCTAAAATGAATTTATAATTTCATCTTTACTGTACTTTAATTTCAAACATTATTTACTTTCTGAGCATTAACATTTTACATCTTGCACATTATTAACAAGTTCTTAATACATAACATAATCCAAAACTGCTCATTTTCATTATATATTTCCAATACATGCAATTAATTTGAATAAAAATATTTCTGTTATTCTGCTCAGTATATCAAAGTATTTTTCTGTATCTTTTTTACATTTGATTAAATGGAGGAAATTTCTTTTTATCACACTTATAAACATGCATTGTGCAGTATTTATCGGTAACAAGTTACTCATGCTTAGTGATGTTTTTCTGATTCATGTTCACTCTGTCTTTACTTATTTTAGACTTTTATGCCTTGACGACAACTTTATATACATTAAGCTCTTCTGTGAGCTATTAAACTATAATGAGATAAAATTACTCAGTTTGTATACAGATTAATTTAATATTAAATGATTCTTTCACTGATCTGCCCCTCATTTGAGCATTTCTAATATCATACAGTCACAGTGTTCTTTTTTGCATTTTGTATTACTGGCTCATGTAACCCTCCAAATTAACTAGTAACTGAAACAAAGCCAAACAACTAAAATCTGATACGAGAAATATCAGGAAACTGATACCAGCCCAAGGAAATACTTTTTACAACTGTTTAATAGAAAATAAAATAAATAAAATAGGATTGAGAGTTTTCATCTGTTTCAATACAGACTTCTTCCGAATCAGTTACAAATGTAAATGTCCACATTTAAAAACCCCTGCACAAAGGTCACCTGATGAAAACAACCAGTGATCTACAGTTAGTTAATTACTTAACTAGTATATTAAAAAACAACACATAGAGAACTAAAGTGCAACTTTAATATCATTGATTGTTTTCATTAGGGGACCTTTGTGGAGGGGTATTTAAATTTGGGCATTAAAACAGACAAAAGCACTCAGTCCTATTTTATTTATTTTACTTTCTATTAAACAGATGTTAAAAATTATTTCCTCTGTTTGGTCCCAGTTTCCTGATATTTCTTGTATCAGTTTTTAACTCTCCAAATTTATAGTTTTCAATTTAGTAACCAAGCATCAACAAAATCCATGGGTTTTTGTGTCTTCATAAAGAACAAGTGGATTTATGGAAGATATTTCCTCAGTTCACACTAATACTGAAATTTCTACATCATTACAGCAATGGTCTCTCTTCCTGTTAAAACTCAACTGTATTATACACGTTTGGTGTTTCTTTCTCTGCAACACACAGAATCAACACAACAAAAAATCTTTTCAGACGTCTTAGATATTCAACTCACATAACAAAGATAAACAGAAAGAATTGAATATTCTGGATCCAGACAAAGACAAATTGTTTTAGAGAGAGAGAGAGAGAGAGAGAGAGAGAGCAGTTGCATTATTTCCCAAACAAACAATTAAATTACTTTTTATGATAACCTCTGACATCATGTGACATTTGGTATGCAAAAATACATAAATAACAAGATGGATGCTGACTGCATGCAGCCAGCTTCATCAGGAATTATTTTCAAGATGTGCAATACATACGTAAATAAAAGACTTCATGAGGTACACCTGAAACTTCGGAATAAGGTTATAAGTAAAACATCTCTTACAGATATCCACACATACTGCCAGTGAATGCTGAGTGCCACTGTAATGAATTCCAAGACCGTCATCCTTCCAAGCATTACATGGCGCTTCAGCAGGGCAGCAGCATGAAGTCTGAAGGCACACACTTATGTGGTCTCAGCAGCACAGCAGGTCTTGTGTGGCATCTGCTACCCAGGAAAGGATGATGGAGTGAGGTAAAAGAAAAATCTGATGGTTGACCATCACATGACTTTTATTCTTACTAGCTGCAGCCTATGGCTGGTTCAGATGTGGGAAATGAGGCAGTAGGGCTGTTAAGGAAAGCACAGCCTAGCAGGGAGGGGAAAAATGGTGATATTCTAAAATAAAACACAGAAAGAAGTGCATGAATACCTCTGAATATTTCTGCTCAAGAATTATGGATAAAGTAAAAAATAAAGGGGAACAAAAGCCCAAAAATCAGGGATTTTTTTCATATTACTCTAATTCACTTAAATTAATAGAACAATGGGTTTTGCATCAGAGTGCATTTTATGAATAATAAGTTGTTGTGGTTGTTGTTTTTCTTTTGGCTTTTCCTGGTTAGGGGTCGCCACAGTGGAACTCCGGTCCGCTAATGATTGGCAGTAGATTTTTATGGTGCCGAGGTGCCAGCTCGACGCCCAACTTTCAACGAAGGCATGCCCATTCTACGCATGTCTTTCGAATACCATTCATGTACCATTAATGGCTGGTATTATTGACTGACTATAATCATTGGAGATTTACCAGGAAAAAATACTATACAAAATTAAGGACAGTTGAAATTGCGACTGAAGCCTTTGAATAAAGAGTGATATTTTAGGAGGCAAGGCCATGAAATAGTGGCTGGGTTTATTACTATGTGCAGACACCATTCTTAAAAGATTACAATCTCGCATGGAATACGTTTGCAGCTACTGATTTATTTAGTTTACCTCCTCTCTGTAAACAGTTTTAATGACAACTTATATGATGTTCTTGCAGTCAAACATGGTCTTGTAATCAGAGACCACTATAGTTGTAAATATTCTCATTTTCTATACTTAAAATGATATTGCATTAGTTTATTTACTTAAGGGACTGGGAGGGCTGAAACAATTTTGTGCCAATGACCAATTAACAAATGCTGGGTATATTTGTC
This sequence comes from Protopterus annectens, assembly GCF_019279795.1. NCBI lineage: Eukaryota > Metazoa > Chordata > Ceratodontiformes > Protopteridae > Protopterus > Protopterus annectens. The sequence goes on from NC_056749.1 coordinate 396,074,945, forward strand.
CCTGATAGTTCAAAACCATAAAAGATTTTGGCAACAGCTCTTATGTAAATTGAGGCACTTCCCTCAGTGGCATGGGTTCTGGTAAATCATAACAGATCCTTCAGTTTAATGTCCCTAAATTAACCATTCTCACAGACAATTACACGTGTCTGTATATGTGTACAAATACAAATTTGTAAACAAAAAACTTTATAACAAATAGGGACTGCCTTTGTGTTTTAATGATGACAACACTGTCAATCAGGATAAGCCACACCCACATTTACAATAGTAATGCAGCACCATAAAACACTCAGGACTCATGTCCCTTTTACAGTGACCACATCACATGACTTCCATGAGCTCATTAGTTTTGATGTGGCATGAGGTGCAACTTAATTTTGATTCCTTTCATTTTCAGAGTACCTTTTAAATAGTATTTCGGTGTATCTGTTTCCAATTCCCAATTACATAAGGTAGTGAGATGCTTAAGAAGTGAACCATTTTAGAATTTTAGTAATGAGTAAGCTTCCATTGTCAGGCAGGAAACACATTTTGAGGTGATTAACTGCTTATCAGCGTCACACTTGGGAGGTGATTTTTTTTTTTTTTTTTAAACTGGCTTTGTCTTCTTTCCTCCGTTAGTGCGACCTCAGAGATGGTTATATAAAGTAAGGTAATGGAAGGGGTGAAAATCTATTTAAGTTGCTATTGCAGTGGAATTAAACATACTGACCCTATAGAATTTCAACCACTACTGGCATTGTCAGAGATTCTGGGCACAACATCCAGGATTTTAACAGTTGATAAGAAGCTACCAAAGGACTGTTGCACAGGACAACCCCTGACTGTTGCCTGCAATAAACATCACTAACTGTGATATCTGTTGTCAGGGCATGATACATTAATGCAGTAAAGTGGTTGTTGAAGTGTCATGTTTCGTGCACTGGACTTGTAATAGGCACTACCAACATGGATAAAGTACTTGCAAATGGCTTATGTTAATTCATTATTAATAATAACTGTGTTCAGGTACAGAGAAGATATGCAGACACGGCCTTCATCTCTATAAATTTTGTAATAGGAGTATGAATGTCTACTCAGAAATCTTATTCTAAAATCATCTCATGTTAAGAGAAGCATGCACTAGATGGGACCCTCTAATAACTTTAAATGACATGAATAACACAGAAGCAGGGATGCTCATGACCTGTGTGGGAGAGCATCTAAAAATCACACTTGTGGAAAGCTTGCAACTGTCTCCTTCACTCTTTCTTCCTTTGTAAAACTGGTTCAGTCATAAGCTCAGTGCTGCTAAGAGTTACAAGCATATCATCATCTTACAATCTGCTGCAGTTTTTCATTGTTCATTTCTAGCAGTCATATGTATAAAGTTTCATTTGGACACAGTCTTAGCATTCATACAATGATTTGTCAGGATGAATTTTGAATAAGTATTCATTTTTCTCATAGCTGATTACAGTACAATTCTCAATATATGGAGCATATGTTTTTCAATGCTTGATTACATTTACTAATCCTTATTGGGGATTCCCCTATGCCTAGTTTCCCCTTGTCTGCCCCCCCCCCCTTTTAATTAACATTCACTGTAAAAATGTTTAAATAAATTTCTCAGTAAAAAAAAAAAAATAGAACAAAACTGCTCTAACATTTCTTTGACTGCAGCTAAGGAGTCCACACTTGTTAGGCACCCTTGCTGATTTGCCAGCTGTGCTGATCTAAGGGTTAGAATTTTCATACTTATCAATGTCTGGTTAAAGTAGAATTGGCAATATTAGGTGTTAATTTACATATAATGAATTGTGACGTTTCTTCTTTGAACAGCATATTATGCATTATTTGACTAGGTGATCAGTGCCAGCTAAGCCTGAGTGCATAGTGACCATTTATTAGACCCAGATCTCCTGATGTGTTTTATTTCAGATGCAGAAATTTAAGCTGCTCACTGTTTGACCATGATGTTTTGAGCAAACATTACTAATAATCTGATTGTGAGAGCCTCTACTAACTTCTCAGTCTGTGTTCTCACCAGGTGATTTACTTACCAATGTATGGACCATAAGAAGTGAAACTGTGATTTTTCCCTGAAGACCTTTCTATAGAGTCAGCTTGTCCCAAGTCAAACTTTCTAAGCACATTTATTAGACTAACACTCTGACAAGTAATTAAAAGCTAGAATGTGTAAGCGGAAGGGAGTCTGTAAATTAGAACATCTGTTTTTTCATATAATGACTGCCACATAAAGGTTAACATATGACATTCAGCTGTTAATAGGGTATTTAGCAATTCAGAGTTACCTGCTGATAAAACTGACCTTGGAAGCAAAGTTCAAGAAGTCACTAAGGTCAAATGACAACAACAAGATATGTCAATAATCCTGTTGAGTCCAAAAACATCAATACATTTAATGCAAAAGCTCTTGGATAACAGCAGTAACTGGTTATGTTACAACATAGCAGCATCAGTTCTCTGATGAAAAACATTTGGCTTCACTATGTTTTCTAACCCATCACAGGCTTATTGTTATAATTTGCTTAATATGCATTATAGAATGTCTAATATCTTGCTTCAAATGGAGAAGCCAGCTACCAAGTCTACTAAAAGGTCTACTAAAATGAACAATGCAATAAAGAAGAAAGTACTGCAAAATATATGCTTTTGTGCACAGGAAAGGGAATGCTGAGAGGTGAAAGTCTGAAACATACTAGTTTTTGTATGCCAGAGTTAATAACACTGTTTTAACCATAAAATAAAAACACAGACGATGGTAAAAACTTCACCTCTCCTTTCACTTAAAAATATACACATGACAAGTCCTGGAGAATAACTTCATCCAAGACAGATAAAATAAGTGAATCCTGCCCATCTTAATGAAAACAACGCTTGCACTCAGCACAGTGACACTTATCTCACAATATATGTGCCAAGATCAAAAAGAAAGAAAAAAAAAAAGGACACTTACTTGTATAATTTCAGTGAAAGGCAACCCCATATCATAAACTATTAAGTTGTCAACCCTTTGAAATCTTGTTGGGCAAACAGCTAATCAGAATAATAAGCATGAAGCTTATTTTCCTTTGCAAACCTCAGCTGGTTGCTTTTATGATAAAAATCATATAATTTTGGTAGAGGATTAGACTGAAATGCATTCCTAACTTGTATATTAACTGTAGCCTAATGTATCCTCAAAATAATCACATTAAGTATTAGAAATTCATTCAATCGAGAGTATGTGAAGGTGAAATGGGGCTTTGATAGCTGCTTCATCTTTTGCATAATGTGTACAGCAGATAACGGGGTACCTGGTCTAAAACTTGCAGGGACATTTTCAGTTGCTTAAAAGATGATGGAGATTTTTCTGTACTACTAGAGTTAGTATGTCATTACAGCCAGATAACAATGGTCACCAGTAGTGGGCATTAAACCAGACAAGGCTGTCTTTTTTATATTGCTGGACCAGTTGTTTCAGAAGTTGGTGGGACTTCAGGATTATGGATATGCCTGCATATCAGGATCTACTGAGAAATGGAGAGAGTAAAGGATGCACTTCTCTTTTGATTGTCATGCAGACTGGCTAATAAGAAGCTAATAAGAAGCAAAAGTAGAGGGCTTTACAATGTATATGTCAGTGATTCCATTTGCACATGGACTGTCATGGCTAGCAAACTACAGCACAGAACATGCATGTGTTTTGGTGCTATTCCAGAGATCTGAGGGAGAGAAACATGTAAAGAATTGTGTCAGTTCCATCTTGCTTATATGACACGTTCCTTGCCATTGTACTCAGAATGACTGCCAGAGTCAACAGGCAATTCCCACATACTGCAGCGAGATTTAAACAGTACAAGCTGGCAGGCCTGTGACTACTTTAACATGTAAGGTACAACACTGAAAACAGGTCATATTAACTTCTGCTTCAATAACGGAAGTATTTTATCAACAACAGAAAAAGTAGTTTCAGCTCCTGGTTAAGTAAGCTAAAGATGGTCGGCAGATAAATCAGTGAATACTTCAATATTTGAAATTAAATTAAAATGGAGTGATTTCAGCACCTATGATCTTGTGTTTCATGCATTTGCTGTACATGACATAAAGACAAGGTTGAAGTACATTTGCACAGCTAGATAATTAACTCTAGATATTCTCAATTCCTACTACGGTCTGCAAATAACAGTGAATCTGTTGGGAAGTGAAACATAAAATCAGGCATAGGCCTGCAGTCAGAGATCCTCTCATTCACCTATTGATCATCAAATTGTTTTTGTGAGCTTCTTCTGCTAGAATTCAGATGGCATCCTGCACTCTCTTATAATTTCAATAGACCCCAGAGACTGGACATATTTATATACCTGATGTAGCTTACCTCCTCACAAACACACACGTGCATGTGCACATACATACACATACATACACACACACACACACACACACACACACACACACACACACACACACATACACACACATCAAAACCACTGATGCCTAGCAGCTGCCTAGCAGTGCAAGAAAACAGCCTTAACATCGCTTTCATCTTCAAGAACTCTTTCTCATGTCAAACATTAGTGCACAATGTTTAATAACACAGTGGGCATTTTGCAATTAATTTAGCAGCACAGAATGACCCACAAATAAGAAATCCTTGCCACGTCTGATGATCTCACTTTTTCCATCCTAATATTAGTTAATGGGAGGCAATGCTTGCTATTTTAATCCATGTTTTGTTTTGTTTTTTTGTTCCCAGATGACAGCAAACAGTAATGAGTACACTTTCAACCATCACCTACAAAAATGTCTGTTAATAAACTAAACCAAAAAAAATAGCCTCTTACTGGTCATTACCTTCTTCTAGCCATTTATTATAGAGACATACCCCTTATATGGCACTACTTCCAAGCCATGGAAAATAAAAATAACAAAGAACATAAGACATAAAAGAAACACCGTTTTCCTGGAAAGAGTTACTATTGTAGAGAGCTGAAAATGTTTTATTTTCTCACATTGTATACCTTCCAGAAAAGTCTCTGTACTGCTTCAGTACTGACTAGCATTTTTTTTACTTAATGCAACCTAATAAGAGCAAGCATAAATAATTAATGTATAAACTCATTTCAGTGTACAACATTCCATGCTGGGTCTGAAAACAGTCCATCTGGATCAGCTCTCTACCATGGCTAACAAATTTAAATGAATAAAATAAATAAAATCCCAAGCCATATAAAAAAAAAACATATCAGTCAGCCAGCATCGAGAATACATCAAACTTTATAAATATGGCTTTTACATTTAATCACACTAAAGTTTTTCAGCTGGACCTCAAAATTAAAATGTAATATTAAACTTAATAACAATAACTGAACCAAAGTCAGCATTGTTTCTGTGATTATTGAACTCTCTTTTTACACATAAATTCATTACTTAGTACTACGTTTTCAGACATTTGCCTGGGATTCAGAAACCCAGTGATCATGGTCATCCCACCACTGTTTACCTCGTCTGCATGATGAGATCAGAAGATCACTGTCACTTAACAATGGGCAGAAATCAAAGTGAGAATGTGAGCTTTTTAAAAATCCTGTTCTTGTTTGCAGCAGAGTCTGTGGTAACAAGATGTACTACTGAAGTGGGGCCACAGGGAAAGACAAGAAACAGTGTACATCTCTCACTTACACGCCTGGAAAGACATTGTGTGAGAGCACAAGTGAAAAGTAATACCAAGAAGGAGAAGTCATATGAAGGCCTTGACGTGCCATTATACTGTTATTCTTATCTATTTTTGATCAAATTAAAGGTTGGACATGGGAATGAAAATGCTGAAAATGGGCAAGTAGACAGAGGGTAGAAAATAAGGTGAAAAGCTAAAGAATGAGTAGAATGGATGTGGAAAGATGAGGCAAAATATTTTTGTGGGTCAAGTGCGCACCCACACACACACACACACACACACACACACACAGACACACACAAAACACACATGACTCACACAGACAGACAGACAGACACACACACACACACACACACACACACACACACACACACACACACACACACACACACACACACACACACACAAAATGAGGGGAGTGCTTATCTCTCTACTGTCACCTGCACAGGTAGTGGTAAATTAAAAAAAGAGTTATGACAGGATCACAAATTATAAACAAAATTTAAATGCTGGTTATCTTAGAATTTCCAAAATAAGGTACGGTTTGGTTAGGGATGGAGCAGAAGTGGCATAACAAATTAAAAAAAGTGCCCTTCCAAATTCTCTACACCTGAGATATAATGATGCTGAAGTACATTGGGGGAGGAACATAAAAGAGTTAGGGAAGGTAGCAGGGGCACACAAACAAGAGAGACAATACTGACAGAGGAGGTGCTCACACAAGGATGGAGGGAAGCACATTGGAAAAGGAGACAATTGTGTTCTGGAGGAGTGGACAATAAACAGCAGCCAGCTCAGACACAAAAGGAAGAGAGAAGATGGGTTGTGCAGCTGCTAGCCCTGCCAGTCCTAACCTAGTGGGAGCTTACTCACCACCCTGGGTTCACTTTCCACTTGGTCCTGGCTTAGATGGAGCCACTGCAGAGCAGGGACACAACTCAACAGGCTGCAATAGGAGGATCTCTAGATGGCTGTTGCAGGCAATAGTCAGTTCAACCACAGTGCTGGTTACCTGACAGAGGGTGGTGAATGTGTCACCTCCATTTCCACCACAAGTGGTGGGGATAACAGCCCAAACTTCCTGTATAGAGCTGATTGGTGTGCCCCCTGCAGATGATGTTTGAGGTGTGGAGGTGACCATGGCAGCCTTGCATGCAAATGATGTGGGTGGTGGTGCGGCATGTTGAGGGGGGAAGTCTGACAGGCCACATTGGACTGATAAGTGCAGATCTAGATGCTGCTGCATGTAATTGTAAAATAGGTGTCACAAACAAAAAATAATAAATAAAATAAATTTAAGTAATGCAAAGGATAGCAAGAAAAAAGTTGGGGGAAAGAAATGTACCAATACAATGAAAAAACTGCAGTTCATGTTACATGTTCTATACTTGAAAGGACTACAAACATCAATACAGAATGTCCAATGATGGCATGATATACAACCAATGGGTGGATCGAACTCACAGATATTAGCACATGCAATCCAAATGGCAATGCCTTAATGTGGTGAGCTGCTTCTACAATACCACTGAAACCTCCAGTCAAACACACAGTAACAGCATAAGACAGTCACACTGCAGAACTGAGTACAGACCTGGGAGTGCAGGATAAAATGTCTTGTGGCAAACTTCTACTGTAAGCTGTAAATGGATATAATACTAAGGATATTTAGAAAAAGGTTGGGGGAGTGAAATGTAAAGCACGGTGAAAAATTTTCGGTTATTATTTAAAACTACCCCAAACACTCACTCCAAATTACCAATGATAGAAACACGTACAACAGACAGGGCAATCAAACCCACAGTCATTAGCACAAGCAATCAAAAATGCAACGCCTTCACATGTTTAGCTACTTGTACAATTAAACCAGAGCCGGCGTACACAAACATATGTAGCAGCAAACAGTCATACTGCTAACTTTGAAGTGTGGAATGTAGAAGACAGTTAAAAATACTGCACAAAACATGTACATTTGGCAGACCACAGCTGCAGTAAGTCAACAGATTCACAAGTCATATTGCAACACAGTTTCCTGTTTACAGTAGGGTAACAATTAAGAACAAAAGAAGCATGGGCACTGGTAATCCTAAATCACATCACCATTTTTTTTCATGTACAATTCCGTTAGAAAACATCCAAATGCATAAAACCGATAAGTACTTTTGTCTTAAGGCATTCTAAGACGTCTTCAGATAACAAGAATCCATTCATTCAGCCATTTTATGCAAAAAGAAGTCATATGACCATTTTGCGCCAGAATTTTTAAAGTGACCTAGTTGTAAAAAACAAGTGGTGGCCTATACATAGTAAAAAAGGCATAGTTGCTATGTAAAATAAGTAAGTAAAATAAATAAAATTCAACACTTTATTTTAAAACACAAAAAAATAAACAAATCAAAAAGTGTGTTTTATCTTTGATAAGCTTTTAGCTTCAAAATACTGTTTATAGATGTAACACTGTTTAAACCAGGGTAGTTGTGTACATTCAGGGGTGACTGCCATAGGAGTTCTTTCCTTTCTAAGAATAACCCCCAAAGACCATCTTTATGGTTTGGACTAGTTTCTCAAGCACCAGAAACTTAAAAGTGCTCTGGGAAACTGTTGAGATGTCTAAACAAGGCATTAACTTTATTGCCTGTTCTAACAGCATAAGAGTGTTTATACAGTCTTTCTTTTAGTGTCCCTTCGGTTTTGCCTGTGTAAAATGCTGCACAATTTTGGCACAAGGCAGTATATGCTACTCTTTTTGTTAGGCAATTAAATTTACCGCTAATTCTCATTAATAAGACACCTGTTAGTGCAAAATATATCTTTACAAAAATTATATGTTCCACATCTAAACATTCCATTGTGTGTGTTATGTGCATGTTTGTGCTTGGTTTCAAAGAAGTGTTTTAAATTAGTGTCTCTTCTGTAAGTAATAGTTTATTATTTAACTTTCATTCTAGGCCAAAGCATTCATGTGCAATAGACCAGTTCTTGTTCAGTACCCATCTAATAAAATCGATGGTCAGTTGAATACAGACTGCTAAAACTATAATTATAGGGGGTTGTATTCTCAAGGGTAACTAAAACGTCACTAGAATTAATACTGTAGTCTTCATGGTGCAAGTCTCTAGTCCCTAACAAAATCGGCTTATATATATATATATATATATATATATATATATATATATATATATATATATATTGTGCCTTCTTTTGTAAACCACCTCATCCATGGAGTTACAAATAAAAGATTCAGGATAACTCCTTCTTAGGAACATGTTCTTAAGAGTGTTACACTCATCTAGAAAATCTATAGTCATTTGGGCCGCTCGAACAAACTAGCCCTCAACTACAGCCTTTTTTTTTGGTTGACTAGATGGAAGCTAAAATAATGAAGAAATGAATTAGAATAGGTGGGATTCCTGTAGATTGTGGAAACTAATCTTTTATTTATGCAGTATTTGGTAAGTTTCACCTCTAAGTATAAAATGTAATCCACACCCACCTCATGGGGAAAGTGTAAGAACTCTGTAGTGTTGTTAATGTATTCCAAGAATACTGGTATGTTCTTCAGGTCACCTTTCCAAAAAAGAACTATGCCATCAAGGTTCCTCGTATAGAGGTGCCAAGAATCTTTAAAGGCACTATTCAGAACATATCTTTCTTCCCATTCAAACATTACCGTGTATGCTTACAATAATCCACAGGCTGCTTTCATCACCACCCCTTTTTTTGCAGGAAGTATTAGTTGTCAAAGGTTTAGTTGCTGTGCAACACTAACTCTAGTAGTTGTATAGACACATTTATTCTGTTTTGGGACAAATTTACATGCTTGCAGAGAAAGTCGGTAAACCAAAGTATGCCTACATCGTGAGGGATTGTGGTGTATAGGTCTTTCACATCCATGGTTAGGAAAATATTGTGTCTTCAAATATTAAATTGTTACATTTTTCTAAAAATATCTAGGAATCCTTACATAAGTGGTCTATACTTACATCATTTCTTTTAAATGGTGGTCCAGAAACTCAGCCAAATGAGAAGTAATAGAATTTCTAGCATCAATAATAGGACTCATTGGTGGATTGTTCAAGTCTTTATGGATCCTTGGGATACCAAATATCGTCGGTGTCATAGGGTTCTTAATGGTGAGGAAATTAAATTCATTCACATTAATCTGTCCCTGCATCATAATGTCATTTAAGGCAATAGGAATCATTTAATAAGCAATATTTACTTTGTTTTTTGACACGAGTATATGTGCCCTCTAAAAGAATGTTAAATAATTTTTCATAGTACTATGTTGTCCATGAGAACAACCCCTCTATCTGGTTTCATGACATGAATGTTACAAGATTTTAAGTCATTCATTAAAGTTATTTCTTCATTTGTTACATTACTGCCATGTGCACTAACATAGTTGGGCAGACCAGATCTTAAGTCGAACTCATACATTTTGTCAAACATGTTCACTAAGGAGAGTTTCCTGTGGCTAAATGAAGCATTAGTGTCAGAAAGCAGTCCCAAGTTAAGTTTTTTAGTGTGCGCACTTGTTTGGTTGGTAATAACTTCATAGGGAGTGATGCTCTCTGGGCTATTAATGAAGCAGTTCATAGTTTCCATCCATTCTTCCTCCTCACTCCTCCAATTTGCTCATCAGAACTTGGGGAGAGTAATTCCGGCCCGGCCAATGGCTCTTCAGCCCTTGTTGTTTCCCCTTCAGTCTCTCTGATTAGCAGGGAAAATCCCAAGGGGGTTGTTGAGGATATGAAACCCTTTGCACAGATGTCTCAGTTGTTCCTGATATTTGTACTATAACAATAATTATAGGTTCATAGGTATTTACTAGGCTAACGGCAACAAGGGCCTTTTTAAGCCTAACCATGCATCCCAAATCTCTGACAAGTTTTGATACCCTTGATAAGTGTAAGCATGGGCCTGGGAGATGAACCATTTACAGACTGCCTGTGCCATTAAAGACATAGATGCCAAACCAGGGATGAATTTCCTGTTCCCCATCCAACTGTCCAGGTTGCACTTGAATTAGGTTAGGGAGGAACTCTGCTTCACATGAATGGGGAGCCTGTTCCAGAGATGGGGTAATCTCTGGGACACATACCTGTCTCTCCAGCAGGTCCTATTTATATCACAGGCAAAGTTCCAAGTCCTTATAATGGGTAATTCTGGTGTTGTTTGTTCTGAAGATATGCAGGAGGTCCATCAGTGTGGAGTCTGACAATGCTCTGTATTTCAGGCATTGATCTCCTTTCAAAAGCCTGTAGGAGACAGAATACATGGATAGAGCCCTGAGGTGATCTGCATAGGACATTTTACTTAAGCTCTGTATTCTTTTAGTGATTAACCTATATGGACATTCTAATTGTTGGATATGCCTATTTAGGTACATACCAAAGGGGGCATTGTACCCACTGATAGGTCTGATGAATGCCGAATACAGTGGAACAATGACTTCCTTGGACTTAGATGCCATACCTTTGTATACAAGTTGTGCAACATAGAATGATTTCCTCACTACTGTAGACATGTGATGGTCAAAGGCTAGATTACTATCTATGTGTGTCCCTAAGTCCCTGACTACTGAGTCATCTCTAAGGGGTGTGTCATCAATATGATAGTTACCAGGGGTGGAGGACTTCCCGAAGGATACTATTATGCATTTCTTGGCATTTAGTTTTGGCCCATGGCTCTGACACCAGTTGTTTGTCTATGTAAGCCCCTCCTGGAGAACATTTGTGTCAGTGTGGGATTCAATGACAGCTCCAATTTGCAATCATCTGCAAATTTAGTCAGCCAGTGACCACTGACATTGGCCTTGACTTCAAAGAAGTAAATGCCAAAAAGGAGAGGTCCAAGGACTGATCCCTGAAGGACTCCACTTGTGACTGGCCTCTTTGTAGAGGTGGACTCCCCAATTCTAACTTTCTATGTCCTGTCTGTGAGCCAGTTGGCAATCCACCAGGTGACATGAGTTTGTACCTAACCTCTTGAGTTTGTCAAAAATGCCTGAGTGAGGTATTGTGTCAAATGCCTTAGCCAGGTCAAGATAAACAGTGTGAACTATTTTGACCTCATCCATTGCTTTGGTGACCTTCTCAAAGAAGTCCATCAGGTTGAGTAGGCATGATCTGCCTTTCACAAACCAAAATGGGTTGGGTCCAGTGTCTGGAGGTTTACTATATCACTACTGATCCCTTCCATGATACTTCTTTCCATGGCTTTACATATAAGACTAGTGAGACTTGTGGGTCTGTAGTTTCCAGGATCTGTTAATGGCCTACCTTTGTGCAGAGGGATGATTGTTGCTGTTCTCCATTCATAAGGCATGAAACCTATTTGGAGGCTATAGTTAAATAGCAGTTCAAGAGGCCCTGATAGGTCATGTTTCATGCTATTTAGAAGGCATCCTGGGATATTGTCTGAGCCCATTGATGCAGTGTTTTTAGCCTTACAGAGAGCATTAAGGACCTGTTCCCTAGTGATAGCAGGGAAGTTATATTTGATGGTATTTCCTGAGGGATGCTTGAGGGGGAGAGAGGGGTAAAGTTGGACCTAATTTATTGGCCAGTAGGTTTGCTATATCTTCTGGCTAAGTATAGGTGGCTCCATTTACAATGAGCTCTGCACACAATTATGCATTGCCTTTGAGGTTGCAGACATAGCTAAATAATGCCTTGTGGTTGTCCTTGGCCTGGGGGACCAAATTCACATACATTTGACTTTGGTAGACTTTATCTGTCCTCTGAGATGTTTGTTTAACTTGATGAGAGTGCTTTTATACTTTTGGGTGCTGCACCTCCTAATTTTTGTCATGATTTTCTTCCTTCTGTTATACAGCCTATTGATTTTTGTGATTCTACCAGGGTGGCTTGTTTTTTTAGTTAGTTCTGTACTTCTTCCTGGTCGGTAGAGCTGCCTATATGCAGCTATTAACAGGCTTGTACAGGGTTTCTGTGAAAAGTTCTGCATAGGCAGCAATGTTCTCAGGATTTATGGGGGCTTGAAAATTTGCCAGGTTATCACTTAATAGCAGGAGGTTAGACTTACAGTAGTTCCTGAATATTTCAAGTTTAGCTGGGGATCCAGGTTTTATTTTTACTTCAAAGAAGACCATTTTATGGTCTGACCTTACTAGGGAAGACATTACAATAGGGGATTTGTATCATTCTCCCATATTAGCGATGACCAGATCTAGTATGGCTGCACCCCTGGTTGGTGTACTGACTATCTGTTTCAGGAAGTTTATGTTTACAAAGTCCAGGAATCTCTGTGCCTGTATGTTTAGTGTTGTATAGGATTCCCAGTTAATAGGGAAGTAATTAAAGTTGGCCATGAATATGGTATTGGGTTGGACGGTTAGTGTTTCTTATAAGTTTAAATACATGGTATGGGTTTCCTGAGTCATACAGGGGAATCTATAGCTGGCAAGGAAGTGATATTGGATTTTACCGATGGTGATTTAAACATGGGGCAGCTCAAGTGCATTGTCCTGTTTGACAAGCTTTGAGGTATATTTATTTTTGATGCAAATAGAGATACCTCCACCTTTAGTCCCTGTCTGTGTAGTAGCTGGTCTAAATGTGTGGAATGCATTATAACCTTGCACTTTTGATGTACTCTCTGTGGCTGTAAACCATGTCTCAGTAACAGCTCAAAAAAAACACTTAAGGCAAGGTTCACTCAAAAGTTTATCCAAAACGTCAGACAGGCTTATACACAGTACAGTTTGCGCTTTCATCCAAACCAAATGAAAGAACTTCATCAGACAATTTACATAAAATAAGAAGCCAATATAAATAATTCAAGAAACAATGACATCACTTCCCTTATTAGTAATTTAAAGATACATACTCCCCCACTAGTAATACATATACTTCACTTCAAATAAATGAATACAAATAATGAAATATTTAAAATTAGAAATACATGAACTATCTAAAGATATATTTACATTTACAAATAAAATATATAAATCATAAAATAATATCATCTTTCCAAAGCTTTCAAGTGTAATATGCACTTCAAAGAACACTGGTCATTAAGGCCAAGACAGGTAAATGCATAACCTTGAGCTGCCAATAAAGCTCTCTTTCTTCTAAACAGAGGGGCCATGGGCCCCCCTGATGTTCTTAATGACATTATCAATTATCAAATAGTTGAAAGAATGCCCAGGATTTTCTGACACATTTAGCCAAAGCATTCATGATGTTAACTTTCCCAATATTATATTGGTGTTCGTATACTCTCAACTTAAAATGTCTCTAAGTTTTACCAATATGTATGGTATATTAAAACCTGATAAGGGTGGAGGTCTAATTTTCATGAATGAATTTGATTATGTGAACAAAATGTTAGAAATGTTGCATACTGACACCTATGTGAACATTTCTTTAAATGAATTTATAGGTGCCTGTCAGCAGATAAGGTCTTTAATTAATTACCTTTTATAATTTTTAGATGGTGAATCCCAAATTTGTAGGGATTCATGGGATTTTTTGAAATCCCTAAATGCAGTAAATTTTCAGGACAACTGTAATTTCCTGACAATTGATGTCAAGGATCTTTATACAGTGATTCCGCATGACCTTGGCATCTGTTGGGTCAGGGAATTTCTTTCCTTAAAAGAAGCTCTAACTACTGAAGTTGACCTTATTGAATACCTGCTAGAAATTGTCTTATCCAATAACATGCTGATTTTCAATGGTGAATATTTTTTACAGCAAACAGGTGTTGCTATGGGCTCCCTCTGTGCGGGTAGCTTTGCAAATTGTGTTATGGCGTACTGGAAATGTGAATTCTTATTTAAGAACCCTATTTATAAAGACAGAGTTTACTGGTACACTAGATTATTGAATGATAGTTTTATCATTTTTTATGATTTAACCGATGCAGTTAACTTTGTCGATATTATTTCTGGCTTTACATCATTCCTTAAATTTACATTTTAATTTAGGGCTGATACTATCTCCTACTTGGATGTAGCATTATCAAAGGATATTACTAATGAGAGATATGTAGACAAGATTTTTCATAAACCCACGTACTCCAACACATTATTACACTTTAACAGCTCTCACCCATTTCACCAGAAAAAAGCAGTTATTAAAGGTCAACTAGTAAGAGCTGCTAGAATTACCACATTGGATTCTGAGTTTTTGGCTGAATGCATCAATATTAAAAATATGTTCCTTAACAGATGTTACCCTCTTACACTTGTTGAGGACATCACTGATGAGGTTCATAGGAAAAGGGACAGTGGTTGGTTTAAACCCTTACTGAATAATATTGTTGAAGCCGTCATAGAACCACCTTCTGATGTGACAGCAGTAAATGATCATGTAGTTACTACAGCTGGGGAACTGGATGATAATACTAATGTCCATTCTTTTAAATGTATTGCTACCTTTTCTATGGACGCTGGGCCCCTACGTGAAATTCTATTGAAAAATTGAAGAATTTTACTAGATGATCCTGCTATCCAGCATAAAATTAGTGTTAACCCTGGTTTGATTTTTAAAAGAGGGAATAATTTAAAGAATGTCTTGGACAATAATACTAGAGTGCTCCTCTCTAAAATGGGGATGACTAAATGTGGTAGATGCAAGTTTTGTAAATTCATGAAAGCTGCTCATTCATTTACTGTTAATAATGTAAAGTATATGATTCGTGGTAAATATAATTGTGAAAGCTGTGGTATTGTGTACATTGCTTTATGCCAATGTTGCCCAGGGTTTTTTATTGGTAAAATTGAGAGAAATTTTAAGTTGAGAGTATACGAACACTGATATAATATTGGGAAAGTTAACATCACGAATGCTTTGGCTAAACATGTGTCAGAAAACCCTGGGCATTTTTTCAACTATTTAATAATTGATAATGTCATTAAGAACATCAGGGGAGGCCCATGGCCCCTCCGTTTAGAAGAAAGAGAGCTTTATTGGCTGCTCAACGTTAATGCATTAACCTGTCCTGGCCTTAATGACCAGTGTTCTTTGAAGTGCATATTATGCTTGAAAGCTTTGGAAAGATGATATTATTATGCTAATATTATTTTATGATTTATATATTTTATTTGTATATGTAAATATACCTTTAGATAGTTCATGTATTGCTGATTTTAAATATTTCATTATTTGTATTCATTTATTTGAAGTGAAGCATATGTATTACTAGTGGGGAATATGTGTCTTTAAATTACTAATAAAGGAAGTGATGTCATTGTTTCTAGAATCATTTATATTGGCTTCTTACTTTATGTAAATTGTCTGATGAAGTTCTTTCATTTGGTTTGGACGAAAGCGCTAACTGTACTGTGTTTATGTATAAGCCTGTCTGGCTTTTTGGATAAACTTTTGGATGAACCTTGCCTTAAATGTTTTTTTGAGCAGTTTATTTTTGATTTTATATCTCAGTAACAGCACAGACATCAGCATTCTCTAGGGTGAAGAGATTTTCTAGGGAGTGGAGTTTTGTTTAGACTCCTAGAATTAAGCAGCAATACCTTTAGAGTTTCTTGGTTTTGATTTGTTATATCAGAAGTACTTTCAGTTTGGCATTACCTAAAAAAGGCACTATGGGGGAAGACAGTGTTTTAGCTAATATTCAAAAGCCTAGAGGGGAGAGGACCAGACCATATCTGTCAAAGCATCGTGGTCTGTTGACCATCTCCTTTCATACTGACAAATATTGCACCCCCTTAGAATGACACCAGAAACTAAGCCAATTATTGTCAATCATCTTTTGTTCGTATTGTGGCATCATCCTTGGAGAAGGTAAAATACTGCTCAATGCTAGGCTCGTACCAGCCTAAAACACATATTCTGAGAGCACCATGATGTCTCCCTTCATGAGTCACACTGGTACCTGTGGTCCAATGACCTGAATGGGTGCTTAATGTGATGGATCCTAGCCCCTGATAAGCAACTGACTGTAATGTTCTCTTTACTCAGCCTGATGAGATGGACATCAGTGTGTCTCACGATGGAGTCTCCAATGACCAGAATGCTGGATTGTGTGGTGGCTTGCCTTATGTGCTTAGAGGTAGAGGCTCCATGGTATGTGGCTCTATGTGTTGATGTGGGTGTTGTTTTGAAAGAGTGTATTTGGGGCTGATGAGGGCATTTGTTATGTGTACTTCATCTAGGAGGACTTTGCGGTTTAGGAAGATTACATTTAAGTGCCTCAGCATATGTGGGTCTAATGTCTGCTTTGAATTCTGTGAAATGTGTGCAGCGTGTGTACTACTGACAACCTTGTTGGCATTAGGAGTACTTTTATGTGAGAGCTGGTAAAGGAGAGAGTGGGAAAGTTCATATCCATGACAACAGATACTTTTTTATTGATTAGATAGCTGGAGCGATAATATAAAGCAATGTCAGAAGTATTCAATTTGCAACTCTGGGAACAGTGCTTGTCACTCCTGTAATGGTGTAACACAGGATTTACCCATTGTTGGCTTTGTTTAATCACTCATGCTTTGCTCTCATGAGCAAACCATGCCAACCATGGGTAAATTTTGCATCACCCACACAGTTGTGGATTATTGCTTAATTAACTCACTCACTCACTCACTGGCTATTACTACTGGCTATTACAGTGGCTTTTGGTATGATTTAATTGACAGCCAACATTCTAAACTAGAACTAATCAGGACCACAGCTATATCAAAAGGTAAGCTACCCATAATTAACCATTTGCATTTTATGTCAGTGGAAAGCATAATGGGGAAAAATCAGAGAGAGATCTTTTTTATTTGTTATCTAATATTTCTGAATTCTAATTTAAAAAAAGTAACAAGAGAAGTTTAAAAATATGCAAGTATTTACATTAAAAGATAATGATTACTGTCTCTGTAGCATATAGTGATGGACTTTATTTATGAATTTATTTATACAGTTTGTTAAATGGGGCAGAGCACTGATCCCACTGGACCAGTTTCAGTAACAGCCCA
The DNA here is from genome assembly GCF_019279795.1 of Protopterus annectens. Lineage (NCBI taxonomy): Eukaryota > Metazoa > Chordata > Ceratodontiformes > Protopteridae > Protopterus > Protopterus annectens. Next base: position 396,092,560 of record NC_056749.1, read on the forward strand.
AAATGTAAACACACATCATAATAAACTTTATACAATAAAAGAGCACACTAAAAACAAAGGAATAGCTAATATATAATAGAAAAAATGATTTAAGAAGGTAGTCACTTGAAACCACTATCTACTATATTTAGAATAGTTACACGTTAGGAGTTAGAGAAGAGATGCTGTAGTGAAAATGATAGGCAATTTGTGTCAGAGATTAGGGAGAATAGGCTATGTGACCCAAAGCAAAGCATTTACAAGTAGTTTCTGCTGTGAAATATTCTTTAAGTTATGACCAAAAGGAGGAGCAGTTACAGAGGTCTTTAAGATCTGAAAGAAGATCCCTCTAGAATTTGCATCAAAGGGTAGGAATGGAGTGGTCAGAACAATGAAGTCTGGTTTTACAAGTTTGCAGGATGGCCTGGAGTGACTATGAGATCTAAAGTTATATGGCAGAGGCTAAGTAAGCTAGAGGAAAAAAAGGGAAGGAGTTTTCTTTCAGGAGCTGGAAAAGTTGGGAGCCAATTAGCAGATAGGCTTATTGCTAAATTGGCAGCCAATTGGCTTTAGCTAGTATATTACAGTGATGTTCATACTTTGGGGGAAGTCTAATGAAGCAGCAGATGGAGTGGGAGATTGACTGGATGGTGGTAGAGTGTCTTTTAGAAGCACATGCTACAAGAGGTAGGCAATACTCAAGTCAGGATAGAAGAATCCCATTGTCAATAGCAAGTCTAGTTGGAAAAGGTCCAGAACCAAGAAAACTGAAGCTCAACTGATGATTCAGTCACTAGAAAAGCCAAGGAGATTGGGATGGGAAAAGGCAACATTCTGTCACCTCGCCTATTCCAAGAGGAAGAAGTGTGTGGGTGGCTTCTGTCTGCAATCTGGTACTTCCTCAGTGATGAGGGCACGCCACGATCACAAAACAGACTGATATTAAATTTGTCATTAGAAGGTAGGGATGGAGCTGTCATTTTGCTCACAATGTCACTGGTTCCAACTAGTTCTAGCATCCCATAAATATCATCCTAATACAGCACAGCATCATCTCCTTTACAGCCCAACTATATCCAAGGCAGTCCAAACCCTGGAGTGTATGCTGGAAACATTATCATTAAGAACAGTAGATATGAAAAATATCAGACGGCCTGTTGGAATTTGCATAACAAGGTGGGTAAAAAACATAACAAAAATAGACAGCGATTGTATCAATACGAACTTTAATATGCCAGGTTAAAAAAATGAAATAACTGTATCAAGAAAAAAAATGCTTATAAGAGAGCTAGATTACAACAGTGCAATAAAACAAATATGTTTAGTTTTAGAAATTCATGGACAATTGATAGCAGTTATAGGAAATATGGCAGCAAAGTCATAATTTATATCACTTCAGTATCATAAACATAATTAAATCGGACAAGACAGGACACTGGTAGTTTGTAAAAATGTCTTAGTTTTCTCTGTACTGATTGGCTAACAGGAATATTTCCCTGTGTGTTTACAAAATGCCATAACTGGCATTTTTTATACCAGCAATACCGATAGCAATATACAGTCTAACATAACTTCTATACTCTTGCCTGACCTACAGTTTAATACAAAAGTCATGTCACACATCGACAATACTATCCCAAAGTAGCAGAAAAGCAGTACAATAGTAAATTTTGTCACTATGTCTAAAACCAATAAATGGCTCATTTGTTAATATGCTTTCCTTTGATGTCAGAAACATCAGAAGGTTGTAGGTTCTGTCCCTGGTTCAGGCACTTGGATTCATATTTATTTACAGCCCCTACAGGGCAGTTTAAGAAAGGTGCTGCACACCTGTGGTAATGAATAATGCCCATAGATTCAGTTAGGTGGACTTGTCCAGTCAACAAATGTAAATAAATAGTCAGCTAAAAAATTTCTGTCATATTGGCATGCAGTGATGCTGAGAGACAAAAAAATAAGCTAGAGGTATAGTAATAAAAACTGGACTTGAATGTAGTTTGGACACTTTCTTTGCTGATCACTGTTCAGTAGGGTAGATGACTGCATCACACAAGAGATAAATATGCTGTTTTGCTAATTCCTCAGATCAGAACATATTTGGATTACCCTACTTTCAGGCAGTCACACGTGTCTGTGTATATGAGAGTGTATGTATGCATTACTGGCTCAACTAAATACAAGTGAATAACAAACTAAATAATAAATAAATGCATACATACATTCATATATAACATATAAATAATAAATAAATGCATACATACATTCATACATAACATGACTCTATAAGATAACTACAGATTCCATAATAACACAGACAATACCTTCACTTCACAAAGCAAACCACATGTGGATTACGAGTTAAATAAAGCAGAGCATTTACACATACAAGATCTGTTTAAGTATCCAGTGATCAAGGAATAATGCCGATAGAACTCAGAAAATACTGTGTTTGTTCTGATTAGCTATGTCACACACCTAGTGCGGAGGAAGTCAGACAGAAAATTCAGTGCCAAAAAAAGATATAATTGAACAAGATGACTCATCTACTTAAATACTATGCATATAAAATCATCAAGTAAAGCATAATATGTTTATGTAACTATAGCAATTTCACTGTCATTAGTGATAAGTTCTATGACATTATTTTGCATGGGTCTACATAAGCTTTATGTATTACGGGTGAGAGTGGAAAGTTGGCATAATGGTTAAGGTGTTTACCTTAGAGACACAAAGTGCAGAGTTTGATTCTCACATGGGATAATTAGCTAGGCTTAAAATGACCTACAAATACAGTTAGCCTAGTACTAATCTATGAATTTATAAACCTATGGGCATCTGCTACTGCAAAATAGCACTGAGCAAGGGACACTTGGTAAGCTGTGTCAGTAACACTAAGTGACATTACTGTTACTCACACACAATTATTTATAATAGTCTGATGTGCAGTAGATCTCAAATAGTTGTGGACCATTTTTCGGAGTCAACCAAGACATAAAAGCTGTAATAAAGTACAAAGAGAACAGAAAATGGTGCAGAAACAAAAACATTTTTTAGCAAATAAAAGTCCAAAGCAACTGGGCCATCTTGAATAGAAGATGGCAGTTTAATATGTTTTGTGCACCAGTGACAAGCAGCACAGTTGTTTCACAGTTAGGCAAAGCAACAGACATTATTTTGTTAAAGCAAATTTAAAGAAGCTTCTCCAGAGGACCAATGGTCATATCATTTGAGATGCTTTGACTGCTGGTAAATGAGGTGGGGATATACCACCACATGGCCCTCAGCTTCTAGAATACTTGTTAGGTCTTAGGTTGAGGAAATACGAATATGAAATTACAGACTCAGAGTCTCAGAGACAAAAACTATGAAGAAAATGGATGACTTGCAAAAATCACTTTTTAAGAGTTAATATAATAGTTTTATAAGTGACAGAGAGGATTTGTGCAACTTTCTGAAAAGTAGTCAAGGAAGCTATGCTTCTGTCTTCTATAAATCATCCAAGAAACCACTTTTGTAGTCACAAAAAAACAGAAATAACCAGAAGTCATTCTGTTTTTGGTTCTTTATATTACACTTATATTGAGGAAATTCACAGGTAGAACTGGCTAATAGTGACCCTTCAGGAAGGCCCAAATATGCACTACTGAAATGGCATTAGCCAGAATGAGGAGCTAACTGATTATTAACAGACAGTACACAGGAGTCCCATGGGTCAGACAACCATTAAAATTAGTTGCAGTTTCTCCAAAGACCATTATAGACTAAAATAGGTTCTCTGGGAATGTAAAGCCCAGATAGACCAACTGGGAAAACAATGCAACATTAACTAATCCAGCTACATGATAATATGGTCTAGAAGGTCAACTGAAAAAAACAGTTTAGAAAAAAATATGTGTGTGTGTGTGTGTGTGTGTGTGTGTGTGTGTGTGTATGTGTGTGTGTGTGTGTGTGTGTGTGAGTGCGCGCGTATATGTATGTGTGTATATACACATACACACACACACACACACACACACACACACACTCTTATTATATGATAAATACCTTAAAAAACAAATTATAATACCTTTTATCACTACACCTTGTAATGTAGCTAACATTTTTGCATTTCCTATATTACAACAGTTGCATACACATCGGATGATTTAATATCTGTACTGGGAATAAGCTTTGAAGATGGAGAAATGCATGTTTATCTTTTACATATGCCAGTTCAGCATGTGCAAACCTTGAATCCTTTTACATAAAATCCTCTTCATGTTTGCCTCTTGGAATCATGTTTAGCCATATAACAACGAATGCTAGTACTTAAAATATTTATGAAACACAGAAGCCCTAAGGAATTATCCTGCATAATGCTTTTCTTTTACTGAATCTGTACAACAGCAACTGATTACTGGTGTTGAGCGTTTCTGATGAAAATAAGGAGAATTTGTTTTGAACTAATACTAGGACTAAGTTTCAGGTCGTTACAAAGAAGATACTGTGTGTTTTAGTGTTGCCATTAGTTTTCTTTGCTTATCAATGTGAGTTACATAGTTCTTTATGGATAATACAACTCCGGACAGTCATGTCCTTTTGGCTAATATCAAGTATAATGTCTACTATCTCAGCTATGAAATGACTGTAATCTATAATATATTAATTGTTACACAATCTATAATGCTTTCTAGAACCCTATTTTTGTAGCTCTATGATGTCTAGAACCCTATTTTTGTAGCTCTATTATTATCATGTAAATTACGCAGCATAAGGACTAATTGAAAGAACTGTTTAATGAACTACTACAAAGTACAATCAGCCAAACAACAACATAGGTTTACAATAATTTGACATTATTTATGCTGCTTTAATTAACCAATCTGAATAATATTTATTTATTTATTTATTTTTAGTTTGTTAACCAAGAAAGAGAGCTAATTCACAAACCCTTTTCAGTCACATTTCAGGCTCAAAGGCAAAATAAATACATATACAAACTGATAAATAATGGCCTTACAAATTATTAAACAATAATATTACATTGCAAATCGAATAAGTGTTAATAACAATGTTTCTAAGATCAAACAAATTGCTACATTACAATCAATCTAATGACAAAATACCAAGATTCACAACAAAAATGAGAAAGCAACCTGTGCATAGGCTAACATTATAAATAGTGTTTATAAGAAGCAAAAAGTGTATAGTATGTACACATTTGTAAAAATGACATTCATTTGCCTAAAAATATTATGGGAGAAACATAGAAGGTAAACAGCAATACCAAGTAATGGACTGCCATAGAATATGTGTGCTTTTTCAGTCTTTGCAAATAAAATCTGAACATACAGATTGCTTTTGCTGGAAGATTTTAAGTTCCTCCCAGCAATGTGAAAGGTTATTGTTATTATTAAATGTTTATCCTGCTGCTAGCTAAAAGAAGGAAGTCTTACAAGTTTGGCATTATGATTTCTTAGGTTGTGATGACTAGACAGAGTGAGTAATTTACTTTGAAGGGGGCAATATGATTCATAATGAAGATTAAATATTAGTGAATTTAGAAGAAACGAGCCCCTGTAAAGTATAGGTAGACATTTTCTGGACAGTCATACAGTGGTGTTTGTTGTTATATGGAAGAACAATAAACGTGGCTCTTTTGTTTTTCATTCTTCTGCAAAATGTAGCATAAGAGAGAAGCAGAGTGCAAAAATCAAGAGGCTGCATTGCAATCTATGGATGAGGTCTGCAAAATGTAGGATAAGAGAGAAGCAGAGTGCAAAAATCAAGAGGCTGCATTGCAATCTATGGATGAGGTCTGCAAAATGTAGGATAAGAGAGAAGCTGAGTGCAAAAATCAAGAGGCTGCATTGTAATCTATGGATGAGGTCTGCAAAATGTAGGATAAGAGAGAAGCTGAGTGCAAAAATCAAGAGGCTGCATTGTAATCTATGGATGAGGTCTGCAAAATGTAGGATAAGAGAGAAGCTGAGTGCAAAAATCAAGAGGCTGCATTGTAATCTATGGATGAGGTCTGCAAAATGTAGAATAAGAGAGAAGCTGAGTGCAAAAATCAAGAGGCTGCATTGTAATCTATGGAAGAGGTCTGCAAAATGTAGGATAAGAGAGAAGCTGAGTGCAAAAATCTAGAGGCTGCATTGCAATCTATGGATGAGGTCTGCAAAATGTAGGATAAGAGAGAAGCTGAGTGCAAAAATCAAGAGGCTGCATTGCAATCTATGGATGAGGTCTGCAAAATGTAGGATAAGAGAGAAGCTGAGTGCAAAAATCTAGAGGCTGCATTGCAATCTATGGATGAGGTCTGCAAAATGTAGGATAAGAGAGAAGCTGAGTGCAAAAATCAAGAGGCTGCATTGTAATCTATGGATGAGGTCTGCAAAATGTAGGATAAGAGAGAAGCTGAGTGCAAAAATCAAGAGACTGCATTGTAATCTATGGATGAGGTCTGCAAAATGTAGGATAAGAGGGAAGCTGAGTGCAAAAATCAAGAGGCTGCATTGCAATCTATGGATGAGGACAGCAACAGCAATGGCTGTGTTGGCTTCTTCAGTAAGGAGCTTGCAGAAGTTGTAAATGAGGTTTTTGTTTTCGTGATTGCTGCTCAATATGCACTTTAAAAATAGTATTTGACTGATAATGATACACAGATTGCTTTAGTTTGACAGACTTGGGAGGGAAGAGGGATTGGACTCAATGATAATAGGTTTATGCGCATGTTGTTGTTTTTCATTACTGAGCAGCATGATGTAAGACTTTTATGGGATAATTGCTACATTATTTTTATATAACCAGTTCCAAAAAAGACAAAACTCTGACTGCTGCAGTTTTTTTTCAGTGAAGGTGACAGTCTTTATGAGGTGGTCCACACTATGTCATCAGCATAAAGCAATAGGTTTTGGTAAGGTAGGCCATTGAGAAGGTCATTACTAAATAACAAAAAGGGGGAAGGAACCCAAGGCAAACCCTTAAGGGACATCTTCAGAAAGGATGCCCATTTAGGAGTTATTTTGTAAAGAGGAGATGAGAAAAGTTCTCTTTGCGAAATAGTTTTTGAACCATATCGAGACATTATCTGAGAAGTCACAAATGTCAATTTTTTTTTTAAATACGAAGGCCACAGTTCACATTGACAAATACTTTTTTAATCAAGAAATATGGCTCCTGTAAAGAGGTCTTTTCTGTGTTGTTAATAAGCTTTAACAGTACTATATGTAAATCTAAAGCCATGTTGCTTCTGAGAGTATTTCATTTATATGAATTATAAAATGTGCCAGTATATGATTTTTTAAAGAAGTTTGCTAGTGGAGAAATGTTAGATACAGGCTTATAGGCATTTTGAGTAGTAGGGAGTTTGACTTTAGGTAGTGAGATGATGAGACAGGTTGGAAATTTGTGTAAGGATTAAGGACAGAGATTTGTCAAGTCATTCAGTGCTGCAGCAAATGCAGTATTATTGAAAGGTGTGAAAGAAGGGTTTATACGTATATTCTGGTTTATTCAAAAATGAGTTTGAAATGAAGACTTTTTTTCTGTATGTTTGAAGAAGGCGGTACTGGGTTAGGGAATGTAAGGTTAGCATATGTTTGTAACATATAGACAGACTGGATTTAGATCGAGCTGTGTTTAGTTAAGTCGGAGTTTAATGTAGGACATGAATTTTCCATCTTATAAAAGATTTTATGTGAGTTAATTTGTTTCATGTTTCTCCAGAAATAAAATTTGGGGTGACCCAGAGGACATGGTTGGGGAGACCCAAGACAGAAAGCTTTGGCTGTATTTATTTATTTATTTTTAATTTGGTGTTTCTTGTTAGCAGATGGCAGTTGTTGTAAGTTCTGTTATCATTAAGTGTCTTTTTCCATAGTTTCCAAGCACTTTCTCTTTCTTTAATCAAATTTCTAAGTCATTTTTATTCAGATAGTTGTGCACATGTATATCTAATCTCATTTCAGGGAAAATGTATCTTGAATGGGGCAGAATAAGAAGTAATAATCGTTAGGCAGTATAGTGATGCTGATGCTGTCCTAACAGAAGGGAATAGATCTGGTGCAGTGATTCGAAACTGGTAAAGAAAGTTGAAAAATAAGTGGAGACAAGGAGCCAATTAAGATGCGAGTAGGAAGAATAAAGTATAAAATAATTGTGAAAGCAATAAGTTTACTATTAGCTGAATAATACAGCTGCAATATTTAGGGTGCACAGTATCATTCACACAGCAGAAAATTATATAAGGTATTATAAATCCTCCATTAAGTGGACTACAGAGTTTGTGAACCAGCAGATCCCTGGTGAGGTATGAGGATATATGAGACAGGTATTCCACTGTGGAAGAAACTCAGTCAGGTAAGGCTGACACAGAATGCATTTAAGGTTATTGGATATGCTATTGTATTTGTGATGGCATGAAAAGATTGTCAGATAGCTCTGAGGACAAAGGCTGTCACATGGGGAAGATTATAAGCTCCTCTATTAAGGACACTGCTATCAGCTTATCTGAGTACAGGCAAACTTAAGCACTTGCCCATGGGCTCTCTTAATGGCAGTTAAAGCTCAGGATCTACCCTCAGCACGGCTATTAGATGAAGTAGTCCAGAAGACAAGTGAGAGAAAAAAATATGTAAGGACCTTAAGAACTTCATCTTGAAATAGAGAAGCTATCTTTCATCCTATAACAAGGAATGTAATATATCAAAGTCTTAACAGAGAAAATTGTAATATTGTGTGTGTAGAGGAAACTGCATTAAAGGTTAAGTAGTTAGACAAGTTAAAGAAAAAATGAATTAGTTAAGATGCATAAATTGTATGAAGACCAACAGAGGAAAGAAAGGTGTTTCAATACCTTTAAAATAAGATGTTAAATACAGAAAATGTAATTAATAACTAGAGGGTTGAGCAGTGCATCATTTTGGTGGGGAACACTAATGCTCACCCTGGGCCAATGGCAATCATATATACTTTTAATAGGGATAATCCAGAATGTTTTAGAGTCTTCTGACTAAATGGGAACACTGTTATCAAATGTAATTTAGGTAAATAATTATTAGATAGTCTAAACTTACACGTATCCTCATACGGATAGGATTTTTGGAAAGTGGGAACACCATACAAGTACAAGCATAGGTTTTAGTGCTTGAGGAGATAACAGAAAGGAGCTAGATTAATATCTGGAGGTACACATATGGAGAAAGAGAGAGAACTTAGCTTCTATGACAAGCCAAGTGTGTAGAATGGATCTGATATTAATGCTGTAAGTTCAGATTAATGCATAAATATAATAAAAACAATGGGCAGAGCATTATCTGATCATACCTATCTTTATGGGAATCAGTAATACATGTAGGAATCATAATTATTCTGACTGAGAAGACGGCCATTTTAAATGGCGGAATAAGGCAGCCAAAATACATTTAAATGTATATTTATTGTTAGCTGAGCAGTTTCTACTAAGGAATGAAGGAAGAGGTATGACTTGGGTAGTGGTACTGGAAAAAGACAGTAATAAAAAACCTGAATGAGGAAGAGAATATCTGTGGGATAGGACAGGATGCATTAGCACAGAGGGAAAGGCAATGGATGGATGAAAGGTAGGAAACAGCTATCCCATCTCACTGATAAACTTTAAACAGTCTTGCCAATACCCTTACAAAATGCTTGGACAAAGTTCTTCCAAATCTAATATGACCATGTTATGGAGGCTTTCTACAAAGATGTCCAGACAGATCATTTGTGGACATTAGCTTCTTTCATGCACAAGTCTGAGAAGTAACATAATGAAGCAGTGGTTATATTTATTCATTTTTGTTACATTAACAAAGCTTTCATTTCTTTGGCATGACTGGTTATGTTTAATGTATTAACTAAGAGGGGATTGAAGAAGAGTTTCTTAACAAGGACAAAAGCATTGCATACTATTCCCATATCTGAGGTCTTCATAAACTGAGCTGTTTCTAGGGAAGGCTGTATTGACAGAGGCTTAAGTCTGGGTTGTCTACTGCCAACAGGCATTTTCCTTTTAAATTATAGGAAACTGGCAACAAAGGTAAGGAAACTCCAGATTAGACAGGGAAGGTAAAGAATAATAATATTCCCGAGTATCACAGATGAATGTAACCTAGATGAGAAAATAGATAAGAAAGTTAAGCCAGTTCTGAAAATATTCAGAACATTTGGAAAATGTCTGGGTTCCTGTATAATGAATTTAAAACAATACGAGTAAGACTTAAGGAGGATAGAGGGAAATGCCCCTGTGGAGAGGAGAATGACTTCCCCACCTACCTGGGTCTTGAGGTAGGCAACACCCCAGATTCAGCATTACACAGGAATCTGCAAAAGTGAGACATAAGATAGAAACATCAACACTGATCATTATTTGTAATTTTTAAATTCAATGTGTTGTCTGGGAGGATAAACACAATGCAAGTTATACTGGTGCTCATCGCATTGTGTTTAAGTAGGAATATGCCCGTTCATTCAAGCATGAAAGGCTATTAGCAATTCAGGAGCTACGAAATGGTATAGTTTTTGGTGCAGGTAGATGTATAGTGCCAGACAATACAGATATCTACTAATAGTATATGGGGGTTAGGAATGACCTCATCTTCTGACTTAATCTATAACTGTCAGTTTGGCACACTATGTAAAAGGTTATAATGAAGGAAAATGTCTGTGGAGAAATATAATGACTGCATTCAGCGAAAGAAGAAACCTTTTCACTTGAGTGCACTAAGGAATGGTAGGTAGTACTTCTTAGCAGAGGAGACATAATGAGGAGAAGGGCCTTAATTCTAATATCTGGAATGATATTTTGATAAGGGTGCGAGTAAAGGAGTGAGAGAAAACTATGGGAAAAGGAAGGCATAATTAGCTGGGACAAAATATGAAAACTATGTCACACAAGACTTACAATAAATGGAGGTACTGCTTTTTAAGCATATCATTTTAACTCCCACAAACCAGAAAACACTCAGAAACCAGCAGGATCCCCCCATGTCAGAAATTAGTGAGTGTTAATAGGAGTAACGGGTGTAGTATATTTTGATATATACATGAGAAAATATAGCCAGCCATGTATTAAAGAATAACAAAATAGATAATTTAGGCTGGAGAGATTAAATCTGACAGAGGTCCAGGAAATCACACATAATGCTAATTAATAAAATTGAGACCCTCACTGACTTTTCCAACTATCAACCCATAGCTTTCCTATCACCCCCATCAAACATTTTAGAGAAATGCTTCCACTCCCAATTCCTCAGTAATCTCACAGACAACAATCCCCCCCCCCACACACACACACACACACTTTACAGCTTCCAGCCTCATCACAACAGTACTCATTATTTTCACTTACACTATCAACCTAATCAGAAATGCAAGTAACTTGGTCTCATCTCCTTTCCTGGATATGTCCAAGGCATTTGATATGGTTTCCAACCAAAAACAGCTTCACAAACTTTCTTCTTTAGGTCTCTTCCAGTCACCTCTCTCCTAGTTCCATAGCTACATTTTTAGCAAAGAACATGTCACAAAATGGCAGTAAGACATCCCCTTCCTATTAGTTCTTGTTGGGGGTCCCTCAGGAATCAATTCTACACCCACTGCTATTCAGCATTTTCACTGGCAGTTTTCTCACATCCACCAAACGTGCCATCATTGTTCGGTATGCAGCTATGCAACCCGTATGTGGGCAGCACAAAATATTCCAAACTTTCATGAAATAATCCCAAAACATTTTCCTCCATGGAGTCCTGGATAAGGAACTCTCATTTGCTGTTCAATGCAAATAAAACCAAACTGATGCTATTTATACACCAGCAATTTTTTGCACGGAAACTGTCTTTCAACATTACATCAGCAAACAACGTCACCATAGAAATAATAGCCCAAACAAAACTCCTTGGTGTTACCACATATGACAATTTAAGGTATGACCAAGACATTACACAAGCCATCAAAAAAAATCACCATAAACTTGGATTCCTCTACTAAGCCAAACTTTTCCTCACAGACTCCACAAGGAAATCAGTTATATCATACTACCTTCATCACATCTTCCATCATTTCAAATCTACACACTACCCTAAAAACAAAACTTGATGCATGCTGTAACAAAATAGCAAAATTCGCAACCAACCATACAGGACTCACCAGTGCCTGACACTAAAACAACTAAACTGGCTTGAATTACTAAATTACCGACCCCATTCACAGCTACTCTTAACTCACAAGCTAATATGTAAACCAAACTACAGGTCATCACTAAAGAGCACTACTCTCCACCTAGGGATCTACATTCTAACAACAAACTCCTACTATCACATCAAATAACAGTGCTTATGTTGCAAAAGACAGGAAATCCCTCCCTTGCACCCAAAAACAAACTGACAATTTAAAAGAGCTTTAAAACAACCTACAGAAACACTTGAATTCTTCCTGCCTATGTTCATTCTCTCACCCAGGTGGACATATTTAGTAATACCATACCAATATATCTTATTCTTTCTCACAACTCCCTCTTTATTCCATTTTCTCTCTCAGTCCTCCTACTAAATGCTAACCCCTTTAAATTTCTTCCTTTTCTCTCTTACCATTTTAAGTATTTATCAGCACACTTTTTCACACATAACTCTGCCTACCACAAAGTTTTTTTCACAGTTTAGTCATGAACTTATACTGATACCTGCATCAGTCACAAGGCTGAACAGGGATACTTAATTGTTTTCTTCTTTCAATGTATAATCCTTATACTCAAATTATGTAACAGTCATAAAAGTTGTATATCAGTCATTATTTCTCATTGCAGAACACACGAGTACAACTTAAAACTGGTCTTACATGAACTTATTGCACTAATCCCAAACACCATTCATTTTTATTTTATTTATTTCAGAGTTTTTTGAATGGTGTTTGGGATTAGTGCAATAAGCTCATGTAAGCTTGATTTAGAGAAGAAAGCTTCACTTGACAAGGCACATTGGCACTGGCATACAATTTTGCAATTTGTAATGAAAGCACAAATGATTTTGTACTCTGAAGAAGCTCGGTGCTGACCGAGCGAAAACGCTTGGTTTTATCTATTTTTACCATTTCATGTGTAATAAAGTTATTCACCTGCTGGAAGTGGTTTTATCAGATTTGTGAGATCTGGGTCCTGTGTCTATTGGGCATTATTTTTATTTTTGGTTCGTTAACTGTATTGTTCTGCAACTTGTAAAAATCTTATCCTATAGAAATATGCAGTTGAAAAACTCTTTATTCGTAGCATTTTACAGAATGAAAGGCTAGGAATCATGTGTTAAACAGTCTGCATGGACTTCTATATAAGGTTTAAAAACGTTAAAATAATTAACCTCAGCCTAATACTTATTACTAAACCATATTTACATATGTGCTACTTGCGGGTATCAACTGCAATCCTCAGCCTTTCTTTTTCATGAAAATATGCAAAATAATTTATGGCAAAAGATTAAACATGAGATAGGAAGTGAAAAATGCTGTGATATCAGTTAAAGCTCCAAAATATTTAAAACATTTGATTTTAAATGTCATTGAGTAGTGTGCAATTTTGTTTTCTCTCTAACACACAGATGATTTATGAGAGCATAAAATAGTAACATAAGTCATAGTATACCCGTCATTTGAATGGTATGGAATCAGGTGTTACAAAAAAGTGCAAACTGTCAAATGATATACCTCCCCACCACAACTCCCAAGAAAAAGTCTCTTTATGCCAGAGTTGGTGCTACTGAAGAAACCAGTTCAGAAAATCAGCAAGATATATAAAATGTTATCAGCAACTATGTAAGAATGGAATGAAGGTGAATTCATAGCACAAATATTGCAAACTTAGTACAGTTTCTGGCTTTTGTACCATACAGCCTCTGAGGGAACAATGATATTTGCATGCCTTATTGCAGTCATAAAATAGACACCTGCTGTTTTGTGAATTTGAAAGTATAAATAACATAAATCATATCTTAGTCTATATTCTGAAGGGAAACTGCCATTAAAATAGAGGTGAAACATTTTCAAAGACAGAAAACTACAATAAATGCAATATATTGTTATGATTATAAAAAAATCCATATATATATATATATATATATATATATACATATAGATATATATATATATATATATATATATATATATATATATATATATATATATATATATATATATATATATGGGTCTACTTTGTTTCACTGAAAGCTCATTTCACTAAATTTGAATTCACCCTGACCAATTCGCTGAAACCTCAGATTACTGAAACTTATTTCACCGAATCTCATTTCACTGAAGTGAAGTACTGGCACTGTGTAGAGTACTGTAAGGCAAGTAAAAGGTATATGGCCTATTCCCCACTGTAGTGTGATCCTGGATAGTTAGTATATATAGTATATATAGTTAGGGGAGTGTGGGGGTGTTGCCTCCCCACCTAGCTTGGTTTTATACTATATTTCACCAAAAGCTTCAAAACAATACATTTTAAATCATAGATGCGCATACTTACAACACCAATAACTAACTCTTTCCAGAAGACAATATATACCTAAACTAAATAGGGGGACTACGTCCCCCACACCCCCAATGTGGGGGTATATACCCAAAATAAATATGGGGGCTGTGCCCCACACCCCCCAACTAAATATACTAACTCCAGGATCGCACTACAGTGGGGAAAAGGGCATACATCTTTTACTTCTCTAACAGTACTCTATACAGTGCCAGTACTTCACTTCAGTGAAATGAGATTTGGTGAAATGAGTTTTCAGTGATCTGAGCTTTCACCGATTTGGTCAGGGTGAATTTGTGAAATGAGCTTTCAGTGAAACAAAGTAGACCCATATAGTCATCATTGTATAAAATAGGTTTAAATCATTTTAAAAAATATAGGTTTAAATCTTTTATGCCCATTTTTATGTACTTCTGTGTTAATATTATAAGTAAACTCATTTGGATAACTTCTGTCACAAACCATTTGCAAATTCTTATCTGCTTCCATATAGAATTTTTTGTCTTCAGATAATACTTGAAAATGAGCACATTGTCCCCACATAACATTTTTTTATAAAAAGGATTACAGCAACATAAATGCAAATGATAATTTTTTTAATTCATATTTCTATATATGTTTGATGTAAATCTATTCAAAGTACAATCCTTAGAAACTAGGATATTCAAATTATTGACAAACTTATGATATGTGTATATAACCCCTAAACATATGTAGTTTGGGAAATATATATTACATACACTGATTTAATTGCTCTATTTTGTCCTTCAATAAAATAAAAACATCATCTAAAAATGGTTATAATGTTACATATACTCCTTAAAATCTGAGTTAATGAATTTATCATCCCAGGCTGCTAACATAATGTTAGCATATACATTGGAAACATGCTGCCCACATAGCAACACCTGTAACTTGGTGGAAGGACTAATTTTCCAAAAAATAAATACATTTGAATTAAAATAATATCCATAGTAATTTCCACATTCATTAAAACATACCATGTGATAAGCATTTCATTGAGCCAACTTAACCATATCAAGTGAGGGATCACTGTAAATAAATTAATCACTTCAATTTTAAGTAAATATACAGCACTGTCATACAACATACTGGATAACTTTTTCAATGATAAATTTGACAATACGAATTTCTAATAATAATTATATGTTTTTATGAGTGACTAACCTTTTTGAAAGAATAATAGTTCACTGTCTTTTTACTAGCATGATTATTAGCTTGAATAAAAAGCTGCAAGAATGATATGAAATATAAAGTGTTAATTTAAATGCTGAAATATAAAAAGTAGTAAGTGTGCTGGCACAGCTTAGAATTTGTCATCCATGTAAAGGAGTATGTTATTGAGAAACAAAGTCTGTAAAAATAAGTGCGCATATGGCAGCTGGAAGGACATTAATGATGTAAAGAGATGTAACATCAAATTTCAGATAGTGCTGGAACACTATGTTTCAGATAATGCAAGGCTGAGTTTCCATGGATCATCAAACTACAAAGAACCAAGGACAAGAGAACAAAAGACAAAGAAAGAACTGCTATATATCAGACTTTGAGAAAAATATCAGACCTTCTGGTATAAATGTGACTGTACATAAACAAGCTTTGGGGATTTGCCATAGAGAGCTGACAGCATCTGTGTTACATGCTTGCAGATCTGAAAAGAAAAATGTGATGGTAAAGCATATTAACTGAAACAGTTATCTTCATGTATTTATTGTACTCAGCACAATACAGTAATGACTAGTTGATTACAATAAATAGTTAAATGAACTATGGTATGCATGCATGTAAATGCATGTAACAACAAGAAACAAACAGGAGGACGTCATATAATTCTTCAATGGTGAGCCACAGTTGATGTACCGAATGGTTTCTTATTGTGACAACTACAGCTTCTTTTTTATTTTATTCAGTTAGTATGTTCCGTTCCAGTGCAAACGTTTGCCTCCTTCTTCTGTACGATATCCAGTAGTAGAACAGTGCATCTCTGCAAATTCCACAGGTCCTGCACATTTACACAGTTGAATCTGCCAACTGTGTTTGACCTACTTTTTATAGAATCAACAAAGGACTTTTTACACTTTCTCGACAGAAGATTTGGCCACCTTCCACACAGAAACTGGTAGTTCTCTTTTGTTTCTCATTCTACAGCATGGATGCCATAAACAAAAGAACTGTAAAGTGTAAGACTACCTTTCAGGTAGACAGTAATAATAGACCAGCACATGTATTCTCAGAATTTAAAGATTGGTATAAACATAACTAGCACATGTAGTACTTTACTAGATAATGTTGATGTAAATGCTTTATTGTGCAAGTCATATGAAACTGCTGTCTGTGTACAATGTCATAATGAAACTGCTTTATGTGTGCAATGTCATAAAAGTAATGGTAAACAACCAAATGCATTATGTCCTGTCACCACATGTAAAATGTTAATTTCAGAGTTACAATATCAGTCCAGTCAGTTATTTAGAAAATCTTCTGTACATCTTGTTAGACAAAAGTGGCATAAAACCACTGCACATTACAAAACAGAGACGAAGTTCATGGTGAACTGACAAAAAGATTTAATAAACTTCTAAGACAGTCAGAGTGTGTTCAAAAAGTTAAGACAACATACGCAAACACTTTTTCAGAACTGCATAAGAGCTTTAAAGTCAGCAGAACAGAATACTGACAAATATAATCTGGTTAGTAAAGAGTTAAAGCAACAGCAGTTAACTACACTGATAGAAAATAATTTACGAAGTACTATTCTACCTTTTGAAAATAGTTAAGGATACACAGCACAAACTTTCATTCAGTTACAGCAAGGCACTTAAATGGTGATTTTTAAAACCATTTTATATAACAAAACAGTTCTAGGGTATTGAAATCAAACGAAGGTAGTTAAATGCAGTTAAGACATGACGTCACAAGACTGACATGCATGTATCTTCTTTTCACCTAAAGTGCAGCAAAAGGCAGACAACAGAAAGTGTAAATCATGTAAATATATTTGTTTTAAGCATGTGTTAGTTAAGTCAATATCTCTTTTGTTTCTTAAAATATTTTGTAATTGTATGATAGCATAAAAAAATAGCACAAACTCCAAAAAAACAGTATTCAAAAGCAATATTATGCATAGTAAGGCAAGTTAATGTTTATTACAACTTCATTCTAATATCAAGTTGCAAGTATATTAACGAATGACTGAAGGTACAAGTAAGTGCTGAAGGAGTTATGGGTTAAATGTCTAGAATGCACAGAAAGAAAAAAAGTAAGTAATGTGAGCTCAAATCTTTCCAGGCTGGAATGTTGTATAAGATAAAATGTTATTGGTACTGAAATTTATAAGGTCAAGGAAACAAGACTGGTCACCAGGCCAAATGGCTTACATTTTTCTAAAACATTATTGTTAAGCATTCATGTGCAGCATTAAGCAAAAAGAACAAAAGTTTGCAAGTAAATACTACACTGAATACAGTCAGTACATGTGCTATGGTATACAGTTAAAACAAATTATGCAAATCTCTTTACAAAAAGGGAGGGTACAAATAACTACTAGTAACAGTAAATGTCTTTTCAAAATGAGTAAAAGCGATTCCTATTACAACTTTGACAGCATAGGTAACAGCAAAAGCTTTATAAAAATATTTTCTGTTTTTAAAAATGGCCAAAAAAATAAGCAAATGTGTAAGACCAAAGTGTCACAGTCTAGGTAACAGCCAAAGTACAAGAATACATTAAATTCTCACAGCATAAAGCAAATAAACAATACTGCATTAAAATGATGTATACTACAGGGGGAAGGGCATACTTTCAATTTTACACTAACTCTGTAAACAGTACTGCAAAAGAGTCTCAAAGGTGTAAAGTGATAATACCAAAAATACATTTTAATTTTTCAAGTAATGTAATTAGCAGGCTTCAGTTTAATGCTAGGTTTCAAATTTGGACTGAGTGTACATTACAGCCATGTATATACAAATGCAAAAACAATCTGTACAAGCAAGTGTATTCTGTACAGTATATAGTAAATTGTTTATCTATGTAAACAGAGTAACAAGTCAAAGCTTAACACTTGTGACATATGTGTTTTATTTTCAAAAAAACAAGACTGCTATGCCTTTGCAATAAAATCATCAAGCATTGTAAATAAATTACTGTATAGGACATCACCATATAGAGTCATATTCAGATTCATCCAGTTCTAATACTAATGGTTGTCATCATTGTGTTGACAACATTAAAACTGTGTTAACTTGCTGTACTAAAAGAAAACTAAAGGTTTTGTTTCCCCAATGTGTTAACAGCAATATAACTTGACTATAGGCAGTTTTGGATTTAAAAATGAAAAAGAGGGAATTTATACAGTGGTAGATATGTTTAAAATGTATAAATGCATGTGCACAACTATTTGCTAGTTAGATGCATATAGACATCTGTTGCTATAATATATGTAGAAATAATATAGTTAGTTAAATACATGTATTTCTGTTTGGTAGCATACATATGTTCTGGTACAGCTTGAGACAAGCTGAATGTTCAGTGTCTGGAACATGCTTCAAAAACTATAGATAAAAATGCAGCTGCGAGACAAGGCGCACAGCATTCAATACAGACATCTGCATTTCATTTGCATCATTCTGAACATTAACACAGGGAATTACAATATTTCACGAATAAAACTAAGTTGGGAAAATACTACACAAAATAGAATACAAGACAATTTCAGTTGTAGAAAGCATACAGCATGCACGTTTGGGAAATAACATTTAGCACAAATATAACAGCATGGTTAGCTAAACAAGGTCAGGCATACATAAAAGTAGAGAAACAATCAAAGACTGACATAAACATTTCAATAAACAGCTCTATCTCCATCAGATGCTGTACATTACCTCAAAATTGTAACAGTTCTGACAAGGAAAGACATCATACAAAAATGTCACAGTGTGTAGACAGTAACACATAAATAAAAATAAACTCAACAGGGGAAGAAAGGGTATGATTTCTACCACTACTCTGTTTATTTGTATAAACCACACAGTAATACAAGAAAAAGGACCATGGGTTAAAATACTTACCATTTTGGGTAACAGACCATTATACAACGACCCCCCATTAAATATTCAAAAATGTGCACGCTGATTGGTCAGCGTGCACGTTGTAAATCAAAGTTATACTAATGGAAAAAGGTCTGGTCACCCGGACTTTTTCCATTACTATAACTCTTTTTTTTTACAGCAACAGAGAACGCAAGATCTCCGTTGCTTCACACTGTCTTGCTATAGCGAGACAGCTTTAAAAAAGCAACGGAGATTCTCCGTTGTTTTTTTTAAAGCTGACTTGCTATGTTAAACTCATTTAACATAGCGAAACAGTTTTTAAAAAGCAACAGAGATCTTGCTTTCTCCGTTGCTTTGTTCAAAACTGTCTCGCTATGTTAAATAGGTTTAATATAGCCAGACAGCTTTAAGAAAGCAACAGAGATTTTCTGTTGCTTGTTTTAAAGCTGTCTCGCTATGTTAAACCCATTTAACATAGCAAAACAGTTTTTAAAAAGCAACAGAGATCTTGCTTTCTCCGTTGCTTTTGCCCACAGCTCTGATGTGCTGCGTAGGCATGTGCATGCGCAGTACATCAGAACTGCTGCAGAATACCAGACAGCTGCGGAAGGGCAGCAAGGAGGCATTATACAATGCCATTATTTAAGAAAAGTATTTTTTTTTTCTTAAATAATGTCATTGTATAATAGCAATAACCCACTTCTGGGTGTGGGTAATGCTGGATTTACCCATGGCTGTCTTTGTTTGGCCACTCGGGCTTTGCCCTCGTGACCAAACCACACCAACTGTGGGTAAATCCAGCATTACCCCCATCCAGGCATGGGTTATTGCTATAGTAATTCATACAGATCAAATGGTAAAAATACCATCCACTTGTACTATGATATGACAACAACACCAAAAAACAATATTGTACTTCAATATTACATTTCCAAGTTTTAAAGTTGCCAAATGCAGATTTAAAAGAGTTTGGTATGAAAACTAGTAAAACAAGATATCTCACAGATTGCACATTTATAAGCACACTGAAATCTTACTATTTAGCAAGTCATTACAAGTAAATTTGATAGTTTACAATTTAGTACTAATGTATCTAAATTTATAAATTAAACAAAATGTTGTGTAAATAGACAATATTACCTTCAAATTTCAAAATGTTTGTTAAAGTGGCACCACAGTTTGTATGTGTGGTTACAAATAACCCAGTGTTAACAGTAAAAGACAAAAACAAAAGCTGACACTGCCCATAACTGGTGGGATATATTCAAAGGATGGTCATCATCTGGGACCAAATTGCTAAATTGGTTAATACATCCTGTGTTAGTAGTTTTAGGAGACAGAATAATAATAATGACAGCTTAAAATTGTTTTATATGCTGCAGGTTACAAAGAGTTGCAATAACTCAACAAGTCATGATTGTAAATATGAGCAAAGTGGTAAATGCTGTAAATACCAATGCTGATAAAACAAATGTAGTCTTTTCTTTAACTTAAATTTAGTCCGTTCCACCAAAAAATAAAATAAAATAAGGGGGACCTGAAAGAATAATAGTTCACTGTCTTTTCACTAGCATGATTATTAGCTTGAATAAAAAGCTGCAAGAATGATATGAAATATAAAGGGTTAATTTAAATGCTGAAAAATAAAAAAGTAGTAAGTGTGCTGGCATAGCTTAGAATTTGGCATCCACATCCACGTTTCAGATAATGCAAGACTGAGTTTCCATGGATTATCAAACTACAAAGAACCAAGGACAAGAGAACAAAGGACAAGGAAAGAACTATTATACATCACACTTTGAGAAAAATATTAGACCTTCTGGTATAAACGTGACTGTGCATAAACAAGCTTTGAGAATTTGCCATAGAGAGCTGACAGAATCTGTGTTACATGCTTGAAGATCTGAAAAGAAAAATGTGATAGTAAAGCATATTAACTGAAACAGTTATCTTCATGTATTTATTGTACTCAGTACAATACAATAATAAGACTAGTTGATTACAATAAATAGTTAAATGAACTGTGGTATGCATGCATGTAAATGCAAGTATCAGCAAGAAACAAACAGGAGGACGTCATATAACACTTCACTTTTGTCCTGGTTTTTTGGTATACCAGAAATACACAGGGATACAGGGAATCCTTCTTTAAGACCAACAGTGGCAGCAGGTAGGAAAAAGGCTAAAGCCTTTGCCCTATATGTTGATAAAAAATGTATTATATATTTTGTAACAGAAATTATATTTTGAAATTTTCCTGGTATTTCTTGTAAAATGCAGCCAGTGTGTTGTATGACAATTATATCTATATATGTGTGTGTGTGTGTGTATATATATATATATATATATATATATATATATATATATATATATATATATATATATATCCATGCATACACACACACACACACACACACACACACACACACACACACACACACACACACACACACACACTCATCCAAAGCAATATCAAAAAAACCCATCAAAAAATAGGCATGCTATATAGAAACAAACATTTTCTGAGTACACCCACAAAAATCACTATAGCCAAAACCTCCCGTCTGCCCTCCCTACTCTATGGAGCGCCAATTCTAATTTACAATCCACCATAAAAAAACTTTGAAAGCTGCTACAACAAAACTACCAAGTTTGCTACTAATTCATCCTCCTTTACTCATCACCATAAATCTTTGCATCCCCGTAGCTGGATGAAACTCCCAATCCACCACTCCTACATTCACTTTATAACAATACATAAAATCATATACCAACCATTAGCCCAACAAGCTCTTACTCCTTTAATCAACATATATTTTCCTAAAAGAACTCTTAGATCAAAAGACAAGCAACCTCTCACTGTAAATAAACCAAATAAATCCTCTGGACAAAGTCTATACTCCTACTCAGTAGCAAAAAATGGAACTCTTTACCTCTAACCACCAGAACTATTTCTAACCTGCCCACCTTTAAATGCTTCCTAAAATAATACCTTACAATTTTTTTAATCTGCTCCTATGTCAATCCTGACTGAACTTAACTCACTATACTTCACTCACTCCCTTCAACCTAGATCACACTTCACAATCCTCTCCAGCCTCCTACTCCACTCCTTTTTGTTTTCCCCACTACCTTAGCTTCTTTAATTCATCTCTACAGACCATTCATCTACATCTTTCTCTTTCCACTGTACTCACCTATACTACCTGAAGACACCCTATCCTGCACTCTTCTTATAATCTCCTTCTCTCAATCCTTTATCCTTTGTCCTTCTATAACTATAATATGAACACCTCTCACTTACTAAGATATCACTCAGTTTCAACTCACTGTATCTAATCATGTAACCTCTGATATCTCTTTAAATATCTTATTAAAATTGTCTCAGTTCTCATTTATCACATAATCTATGTAACAAATAATATGACTATTGAATTTTTCCTTATATATTCTCTTCAACTCATGTTATTGTTTTTCATTGCACTCTACTAAGAAACATATGTTTTATGTTTTGCTCATTACATTTTTTCACTTATGATTTGTCATGATGTAACAAGACTTTGTGATTTAAAATAGTTGTACTTGGTGTTTTGTAATGTAACATGATACTTTGTGATTGGAAATATCTGTACTTGATTTTGAAATATCATGATTGTTGAGCTTTTCTCCTGGGACCTCTGTTGAAAATAAGAACTTTCTGGACCATTCAGACTTTTCTGGTAAATAAATGTCAAATAAATAAACAAGCCTTCTTATCTTCTGTATGGATCTATTATTTCCTGTATTCCTACTTCTTTGTTCTTTACTCTTTTTATTTTCATATTATGCTCATTCATTCAGAGATTCCCTGTGTTTGGCTTGCTTACCTGAGAATATAAGACCTTGCATTGCATCTATAGTATTTGTTACTGCACTTGAGCTCAAAACCAGTTTGTTTTACATTAAGAGGGTTTTATTATGTACTCTGTAGGGAGCAGAGGGCTAATTTAACTCATCTGAGTTGGGAACTACTGGTGGAAGGCTTATTGTGAATTTATCTAATTGGCCTGAGGGCTTAATTCTGTAAAAGTCATTCATCCTGCTGGTAAAAAAGCCTTACATATTTGTGAGACTGTGATCATTTATTCAGAGCTTCCCTGTACCTGGCTTGGACACCTGTGACGTCAAGACCTTGGACTGCATTTAAAGCCATCTATGGATGCACAAAGCTGTGGACCTACAAAGATGATATGTATGTATGTATGTTTATCTATTTATTTATGTATTGTACTTGCTGTAACTATTTCAGTGCTATTGAAATGTTCTGTGTAGTATTTATAGCTCTGTTTGAATTTATCATTGTTTTTTGGCCTACAACCGTTAAAGAAACACCATTTGTTTGTTACTCTACTGCTCTTAGGTCGTTTTAACAGTCTCCTAATATTTTCCAACCTCATCTGTTACTGCAAAAATTGTTCTGAGTTTGCCAAAATATTTCTAAGGTTTGCAAAGTTTTTCTGTTTATAGAAGTTTTCTTTGGTTTCTGGACATTTTGTTTTTGTATTTAGAAACATTTCTCGGGGTTTCTGAACTTATTTCCAGTGATTCCTGTTACTGCAGGAGTTCTGCCTTTCGGTGTAAAACATTTGTTATTGCATTTGCGCTGAAAACTAGTTCATTTTACATCAAGAGGGTTTTATTTCACACTCTAGTGGGAGCAGAGGGCAGATTCAACCCACCTGAGTTGGGAACTGCTGGTGGAATGCTTATTGTGTGTTTATCTGATTGGCCTGAGAGTTTTACTATGTAAAAGTCTTTTAACTTGCTGGCATAAAAGCCTTACATTTGCTCATTTATTCAGAGCTTCCCTGT
This sequence comes from Protopterus annectens, assembly GCF_019279795.1. Lineage (NCBI taxonomy): Eukaryota > Metazoa > Chordata > Ceratodontiformes > Protopteridae > Protopterus > Protopterus annectens. The sequence continues at coordinate 396,116,977 of NC_056749.1, forward strand.
GCCTGGCCTGGACACATGTGACTACAAGACCTTGGATTGCATCTAAAGCATTTGTTACAGCATTTGAGATCAAAACCAGTTTTTTTTTTTTATATTATGAGGCCTTTATTCTGCACTCTAGTGGAAGCAGAGGGCTGATTCAACCCATATGAATTTGGAACTACTGGTGGAATGCTTACTGTGTGTTTATCTGATGAGGCTGAGGGCTTAACTGTTTAAACATCCTTCATCCTGCTGGTAGGATGGGCAAACATGTTACCAGTGCCTTGTATATATGTAAACCTCTCCAGCTTAAAATCCTCTATAGGAAACACTCTTTATTCTCCCACTGTTCACAGCTGCTTGAAAAGCTGCCAGTTTGTACAGAGGGCAGCACCACTGGAGGTCATCCTACATTATACCACTAAACACTCTCATTCAGACCTTTAAGTGACTCTTCTCTACTCCTTCCCATGTACTAAGGATCTGGTATAATGGATAGGTGCTTCCTTGTCATCTCTTTTTCTGGCTCGGTGGAGGTGTGCATCCTTGGCAGTATAGTAACTGCCTTATGTTTAAATAACCATTTCATTTTAGAACAAACACAGTGTGTGAGAGATGTAGATACACAATGTCACTGGAGACTGTGAGAGATGTAGATACACACACGAAATATGCAAACCAGGTTGTCAGCATTAGACCCAAAACACTCACAACCAATACTAAGGTACAACCATATAGACACACATATGCAGAGGTACTCACATGTACTCTAACCAAACCTAAAAGACTTCCTAAAATATCTCTCAGTGGCCCCACAAACACTCGGAAAACAGTGTCTCACACAACACAAAACTCTGAAAAATCACAGTAGCCCTACTTCCAAGCCCATAAGGCAACATACCACACAGCCAAATATTCTGGTTATTGATGAGTAAATTGTAAGACATACCAATGCCCCCTTACCAGGAGAAGGTCACAGTGAGTTGTCTCTCTGGAGCCAGGATCCACCAGATTTCTCATGCACTTAGGTCTTTAAACCACAAGTACCTGTATAACATGATCATAGTTCATGAGGATGTAAATAACCTAAGAACAACCTCACTAAACTATATAAAAAATCATGAAGCAGCTCTCTGAACGTGTGTCCAAGGACAGCATCCTACCTTCACCAATGATGATGCCACACTACCAATAAAAATTATTGACTTCAAACACTACCTTAGTTTCTGGTGTCACAACAGGGAAATCCAATATCTGTCAGCCTGGAGAGACATGATCAACAAACCCTGGTGCTTTACCAGAGATGGTTTGCATTTGTCACCACTTGGCTTCAGAGTACTGGCAAAAACTTTATTCCCACAGTGTCTTTTTTAGGCCATGCCAAATTGTCAAAACATCTAACATAACAAAATTCACTCACAATCACCTAAAGGTACTGCTGCTCAATGCTAGGAGTTTAAATAAAAAACTGCACTCCCTGGAAACACTCCTCATCCCGGAAAACGCAGACATATGTGCAGTCACAGAAACATGGTTCAGAGCCATGGAGAGCACCCGACTGTCAAAAGCTACAATGTCTTTCATACATTTCGATCTCCCTCAGTTCATGATAAAACAAAGAAAGGTGTGTCAGTGTTCATAAAGGACAGTGCAAGACTGGTCCAACAACATGTCTTGCTGAAAGACTTATATGACCCATAATTCACTTGCTCACAGGTTTTTTGGACTTCATCAATGCAAACACTCTGGAGCAACTAATTAGCTTCCCAAGTAGAGGTACAAATATCCTAGACCTGCTACTCGTGAACATGGGGGGATGCTGCTCACTCTCATGCACAACTCCTCCCTGGTAGGATCTGACAACAAAATGATCTCCTTTAGTAATAAAACCAACCTAGAACTCCTATCAAACTCCAGACCTGTTAAGAACTTTGCTAAGGCCAGTCACCTCAAACTAAGTGACAGCTTATTAAACTTTAAAACCCAAACAAATGAAATAGCCACAGGAACATCTCCAACGTTGAACCAATAATAAAATGTTTAATAACTAAACAGCAAACACAGCAAAACACAGCACAGCCACAATAAACCACAACAAAGTAAACAATAAAATCCGGTGTAGTATAAAGAGCTTTTAGTCTGTTAAATAAACAGACTTCTTCAGATACTAATACACCATTCCCGCATTACTTTAAATATAATTCCTTGAATCACATGTTCAATGTTCCACTTGAATTTAACCCTATGTGGGCTTATATAAGCCCTAAACTCTATATAAAAAAATAAAAAATATATAATATTATAAAAATTGTGTGAACACTGTCTTAAATCTATTTTATATTAACCCAATTGTATTATACATGTTTTTAAATCCACCTCAAAAAATGTATGCTTTTATGTATTCATATATATATATATATATATATATATATATATATATATATATATATATATATATATAAATAACTATGATCCCTGCTATGCTACTTAATCTTATTGTATATTGCTGTAAATTACTTTTCTTTTATAAATGCAAAAAGTAAGATCTCTATTATTTAATAAATTATTTATAATATGTAATAAATGATAATGACTAAGATCTATGCCTAAATGGCACTAATATGAGCTCTAATATATGAACTAAAAGAAAGTATAATTATACTTTAGGTACCCCTGCATCTAACAAGCTATCTTGACCAATTTTTTAACTTTAATATGCAGGCTATTGAGTATAATTCATTTAGACCTGATGGCCTGCATGCATCAAGTCTTAATTGCAACAGTAATTCTGTTCTTTCCAAGAGTAAGGATTTTGGGCCTCCCCTGGTCATTGTTTGAATCCTATTTTCCTCATACAATATTTGTTCGATGATTTTGAACTTAAATGAGTGGTTAACAGTGTTTGGCCAAGGCATTATCTTGTTTACATTTGTTAATTGCATATATATGGTCATGAATTCTTTCACGTAGCCTTCTATCAGTTTTTGCTACATAGAATGCTGGACATACCTGGCATTGTGCCAGGTAGACCACCGATCTTGAGTTACAATTATATTTGTTCTTAAGTAAGTAACTTCTGTCTCTTATCACAAATTTATTACCAATGTCTATATATCTACAGTAGTTATACATTTCGCATCTGGACATACCTATAGTCCTATGTATGTTATTGCTCTGTCTTTCTAAAATGTTCTTCAAATTTTTACCCCTCCTATACATGACCACTGGAAATTCTCCTACTTTTTGTGCAATTTCTCTTTCAGTTGTAAACAAATGCCGGTTCTTTTTCAGGATGCTTATAATTTCCTTAGCTCTTAAGTTAAATGTTAAAACAAAGCTAAGTGATCTTCCATTCCTTACTATGGCATTAGACCTAGTTGTAATTGTGAAAGAATCATAAGGGATATTAATGTCCTCAGTATTTTCAGCTGGTACTTGGGGTGTGGGTAACTCTAAATTTGTAACCGCTGACCACCCTCCTTTGTATAAAATTGGTTTATATGTTCCATTCTCACGCTTCCTTTGGACCTCAATGATAATATTTTGAATTAAGTCCACTGGGTAGCCCCTATGTGTGAACATGTTACTTAGGTTTTCACATTCTGCTTTAAAGCCTTCTTGCTTAGTAATCATTCTTGCCGCCCGCACTAACTGCCCTTTAACTACTGACTTTTTCTGATGGAAAGGGTACGAGCTGGTAAAATGCAAGAGTGAATTTGAATGTGTACTTTTTCTATAGATCTTACCTGTATAGCATTGTCTTTGGATATCTTTTTGTAGTTCTACATCCAAGTAACTTATATTCATCTCCTGGTAGTCACTTGTGAATTTTAAAAATTTGGTTGTACCATTAAAGTAGTCTACTAGTTCTGTTGCTACCTCACATCTTCCTTTAATAATAAGGAAAATGTCATCCAGGAAGCGTGTATAGAAACATATAATTGTTTTCAAATGAGCATTATCTAGTTTAAACCTGTGTCCCCAATATGCCATGACTAAATTGGAAAAACTGCCTCCACATGGGGACCCCATGGCTACCCCAATTTTTTGTAAGTATATGTCATTGCTGAATGCAAAAAAATTATTCTCCAATACTATACCCAATAGTTGTTCAATTAATCTTTGTTCAGTATCACTTGCCCCTTTCAATCTTATAAACTCAATAACCCACTCTATACCCAAGTTATGTGGGATAGAAGTGTATAAGTCACAGACATCTACTGTTAAAATGTTGCTATCTGCCATAAACTCAAGTGAGATTACTTGTTCAAGAAATGTCCACGAATCTTTACAATTCTGCTGTTCCTTACCCACATAAATCTTTAGTATAGAGTCTAGAACATTTGCACATGGGTATGTAATAGACTGGTGAGCATCTACAAGGGCTCTCATGGGGGGGGTCACTGATATCTTTGTGTATCTATCTTCGGGACCCCAAACAAAACTGGGAGTCTAGGTAGGGACATGGTTAAGTAATTATTTGTGTGTACATCAGTTAATGAGTCAATAAACATATCATTAATGTACATTTTAATTCTCTTGTAGGCTGTATTTAACTCATTCAAGCTCACTTTTTGATAGGCTTGTCCTTCAAGGAGTTTCAGCATTTTATCAGTATATTGGTTTATACCCATTATGACTAATCCACCCCCTTTATCCGGCTTCATGATGCAAACTGGCAAGTTTCTGAAATGTGTTAAAATCATCTTTTCCTCTGTGGAAGACATTATCTCTACTCACAAAATTGCCTCTAAATAAATTTCTAAATTTTATTTCGCACATGTGATCAAATAAAAAGATAAGGGAGTGAATTGGTGGGTTGTATGTACTCGCTATTCTTAGGTCTTGCCTATTACATGTTCTATTCCCCAATAATACTGTCAAATTCAATTTTCTGATGTACAGCTTAAAGTCCAACAATATTTCTGCTATGTCACCCACATTGGAAGGGAAAAAAGTAAGTCCCTTAGCAAACAATTCAACCAACTTACTGTCAATGGTGAATTCTGTGTAATTATAAATTTAGAAGTCACCTTTTAAATTGGTTGTGATGTTGCAACTAAAAGAAATAGGCTCCTGTTCACCTGTTTCTGAGTCCACTATTGTCTGCTTCTGTTGCTCGCAGCACGTGTGTGTGTACAATTTTGTTTGGTTCGCTCCATAGTTGCTCCAATTCCTCCCATTTTGACCCTGGTAGTTTTTTGACTGTTCTTGTTGCTCATTTTGAAAACTACCACCATCTGGAGCACCATTTCTAGCCATACTAGAATCTCTGAAGGCACACCAGCATCATAACTAGTCCCAGGTCTTGGTGATATCAATTCTAGTATGGCTAGAAATGGTGCTCTGGATGGAGGCAGTTTTCAAAACGAGCAGCAACAACAGTCAAAAAACCACCCGGGTCAAAAGGGGAGGAATCGGAGCAACTATGGAGTGAACCAAATGAAATTTTACAACACACGTGCTGTGAGCAACAGGAGGAGACAGTAGTGGACTTAAAAATAGGCGAATAGGAGCCTATTTCTTTTAGTTGCAACATCACAACCAATTTAAAAGGTGACTTTAAAATTTATAATTACACGGAATTCACCATTGACAGTAAGTTGGTTGAATTGTTTGCTAAGGGACTTACTTTTGTCCCTTCCAATGTGAGTGACATAGCGGAAATATTGTTGGACTTTAAGCTGTACATCAGAAAATTGAATTTGATAGTATTATTGGGGAATACCTGTGAGGTTTGTACATCATTCTATATAGGAAGAACTAACCAATGCTTCAAAATAAGGGTACAGAGACATCAACTGGATATTAAGAACAAGGAAATACATAATGCGTTATCACAACATTTTGTTATTAATAAAAATCACAAGTTTCTATTTAAAGTCATTGATAGAGTTTTCTCTGGTCCACGCAAAGGGGACATTGAGACCTTGACAGAGCTGAAAGAAACAAAATGGATTATTAACCTGAGGGAAGATCAACCCCCTGGTTTAAATAGCATAGTCCCGCTTAAACCTGTTTTAAAGAACAGAAGATGTAAAGTGTAGTTAATGTATTGTGCCATCTATAAATTTACAACTTTAAAGTTAACTGACAAAGACAATACTATGTGAGCATCATCTGACTGAGACCAAAGTCATTTTCCAGTTTTTGTCAAAGGACATTTCATTACCTGCTTATTGGCCAACACCATCTTCTTCATATCTTTATTAATAAAAGGAATACATCCTTATATTAAGGAATGAAGAGAATATAATGATGATAGTTATTTTCATATTTAAGAACAGAAGAAGTATATAACAACAAAACTATTGCGCCATCTATATGACAAACCTGTAATTTGAATTTTGTCTGATGATAGTAACAAGTGAATTTTACCTGATTAAGGCCAAATTTATTCTAACCATTGTTATCGCTTATCGAGCAACATCAGTTTCCTCACATTTTATATATTTTTTATTGGTAAAAGGAATGAACTCTTACATTAATGATTAAATGAAAGATCATGCTACCAATGGTTTAACACATGTTGAAGCCACTTTTTGTGACAAAATCAAAGTCTTTGCTGTTGTTGAAAGAACTAAAACATTTTAAAAAAGGGAAGTAATTTCCCTTATTTGCTTGAAAGAGATTAGAAAGTGAACAGTTAGCGTTGCTGTTCTATCCACATGTTTTCCTGTTTTTGGCAAGACCCTGGTATTTTAGAGAAGCAGGCGTTGGTTGTATTTTTTGAAATGTGATACAATTCAGTTGAAGGATACTTATTGTAACTCCATAATTTAAGTGGCATTATTTTGACTATGCAGGTATAGATCCCTCATACCTGCATAGCATTGTAATGAATAGAAAGTTATATTCACAAATTTCTTTGAAGACTTAATATTTGGAGTGTTTATGAATGCTTCTATTTACTTATGGATACTACATCATTTAGAACAGCGCCACCTGTTATTGGTCCTGAGAATTAAGGAAAATGGAAGAGCAATACTTACTTTGCTCACATTACCATCAATAACACAATATATATTCAATCAAAATGAAGGACTGGAACATCTAAGTTACATACTCAATAAAGGCGGGAAACAGAAGCATAGAGTTGATTACATGCAAATTAATCTTCAGATAACAAGATGGGATTGGATGTTGCCTTTGCTTGAAAGAGATTGGAAAATGAACAGTTAGCGTTGCTGTTCTATCCACACGCTTTCCTGTTTTTGGCAAGACTTTGGTATTTTAGAGATAAGATCTGAAGCAGGCATTGATTGTATTTTTCAAAATGTGATATAATTTAGTTGAAGGATACTTATTGTAATTCCATAATTTTACGCGGCATTATTTTGATTATGCAGGTAAAGATCCATCATACCTGCATAGGATTGTAATGAATAGAAAGTTATATTCACAAATTTCTTCGAAGATTTAATATTTGGAGTGTTTATGAATGCTTCTATTTACTTTGGATACTACATCATTGAGAGCAGCGCCACCTGTTATTAGTCTTGAGAATTAAAGGAAAATGGAAGAGTAACACTCACTTTGCTCACACTATCATCAATAACATAATATACATCCAATCAAAATGAAGGACTGGAACATCTAATTTACATACTCAATAAAGGCGGGAAACAGAAGCATAGAGCTGATTATATGCAAATTAATCTTGAGATAACAAGATAGGATTGGATGTTGCCAAGTATTCACCAATGGTGATTGGTCAAATAGTATAGAATTTCATATATAAAAGGAAATGGAAGTCCCTAGTGTCTTACACGATCTGAGGAAGACAACAGTCGAAAGCGCTTATCGGATATCTTCAAGGGACAGTTTTGAGCTTTTTTATTTTTCATTTTATTTTCAAGTTGAAGTTTTATTCGTATTAAAGGACTACATTTTAATTGGAACACTTGTGGATTTTGTTGATCGGCCATCCTTGGGTGGATTTTCTGTCTTTTTTCTGATAATATTGACTGTTTTTGTGACAGACCACCTTTAGCGTTTGGGAGTTATTTATTCATTTTATTATTGGGGAATAGAACATGTAATAGGCAAGACCTAAGAATAGCGAGTACATACAACCCACCACTTGTTGTTTGTTTGCTTGTTATTTCCCTGGAAGCTAATTCACCTAATACGCAACTTCTCAGCGCTTCTGTGGATCACTAGTGATATCTGCATTGCTTACTGTACTTATTTCCTTGTTTCACTTGAAAGAAAGTTACTGTTTGTCGTTTTTGCATTTAGTTACTTGTATCACATTGCACTCAAGTTACCTGGCACTTGCTCACTAAAGCAATTATATAAGTCAGCACTAAAAATTAAAAGCACTACACCCTCACTCCCCACTGGCCCTTGTTTTCAATTAAGGATTTCCCAATATTATTCTAGCATGTCCAAAGGTCAGTTGTCAATCTCCTCTCCGGTCCAGCTGGTGAATCTGGGAATCTTGAGGCAATGTTATAACTGCCTCATGTACACAGACAACCCTCTCCTCCTCCCACATAACACAAATACTTGAGAGATGCAGCTATTTAGCCAAACTGGAGGCTGAGCTCTCTCAACTCAGGACTGGCAAGACCAGACAGGAGGAGAAGGCAACTACACACACCACAAAACCAGCCTCACATAATGCTACCACTCCACTGAATCAAACACATAAACACACAAAGACATACTGGAGGCTCTGAGTAAAAATTTACCTAAACAGCAGAGGCCTCCAAAGCAGACACCCAAACAACTGCTACCTCAAGACACCCCACAAGCAACACATAAACCACAAAAGCAGTGTGCAAAGCAGTCACAGCCCTTAAGGCCAAATACAACACCAAACAGACTTGTCATAGGTGACTCCATAGTCAGACACACTGACGTCCCACTCACCAGGCTGAACAAGGAGAGGGACACAGTAAACAGCCTATCGGGTGCTAGAATCCGCCACATAACACAAGCACTGGTCACTCCACAGCAAGTACAAATATGACACAGTCATTGTCCATGCTGGTGTGAACGACCTGAGACGCACCTCCCTGGACTGCATGAAAAGAGACATAGAGGAGCTCTCTGATTATGTAGCCCAGGCAGGTATGACCCTAACCCTGAGCAGTATCCTTCCTTCACCAAGAATGATGCCACAATATAGAGACAAGATGATCAGCTTTAACAATTGGCTTAATGTCTGGTGTCATTCAAAGGGATCCAGTGTCTGTCTGCCTGGGATGACATGCTTGACAAGCCACGCTGCTTCGCAAGGGACGGCTTGCACCTGTCACCCTGGGATTCCGGATATTGGCTAAGGCTCTTGCCACCCCCATAGTGCCTTTTTAGGCAAGGCTCAAATTCTAAACCTACCACCCTAGAAAACAAAATGGGAAGAAATTGAGGGTAATGCTGCTCAATGCCAGAAGTCTAAATCTCAAAATGCACGCACTCGAGGCCCTTCTCAGTATGGAGAACATCGATGTCTGTGCTGTAACTGAAACCTGGTTCAAGGCTCCTGAGAGCACCCGGCACTATTAGGTTTTACCTCATATCATGCGTTCCGCCCCAAAACCCGGACCACTCCACAAAAGGAGGGGTGTATCCATATTCATAAAGGATACTCACACCTCCAGGTTGGTGGCAACGCATGAAGCTCGGAAACCATCCAGGTGCAACTAACAATAGGCAAAACTGCTCTACAAATTGTAGCATGCTACAGGCCACCCTCTCAAACTCAGGAACCCCACACAGCCTTCCTGAAGACACTGGAGGGTATAAATGTATCTCCAAACACCATCATATTGGGTGACTTCAACTACCCGAATATAGACTGGGAACATTACTCAAGCCCTAACTTTCTAGCCCAACGGTTCCTGGAGTTCATAAATTCAAATGCCATGGAACAGCTAGTCACTGTTCCCACGAGAGGAGAAAATATACTAGATCTCATTGTCACAAACATGGGGACAAAATGCTCCACACCGAAGTATATCCCTCATTGGTGAGATCTGATCATAAACTAATCTCACTGGAAATCCACATCCGCCCCACCCCAAACAAAAGACCATAGTGAAGAACTTCTCTAAAGCAAACTTCACACTACTCAAGACTGGTGTGGTATCCTTCAAGGCCCCTGAGTCAGAGGAAACCACAACCCAAGCTCGGAAGCCCTTACAAATGCCTTCTATGAACACCTCCAGGACTGCATGGATCAGGCAATCCCAAATAAAACCAAGACTCTTTCCACAAAGGGCAAACGTCCAGTCTGGTGGACCCCAGCCATTAACAAACTTTACAATAAGAGGAGAAAGCTATTACATGATAGAACAAAATCCATAAAAGGGAAGTCACCCCTGATCATTATTAGTAAAAAATACGAGCACTCATAAAATCAACTAAGGCCAATTTTGAGAGAAAAATTGCCATGGATTCAAGGACAATCATAAGGCCTTTTCAGCTATGTTAGGAACCTGGGTGGAAACTCACAGATATGCTCAGAATTAGTCCAAAATGATACAAAATCACTGAACCCACAGACATTGCCAACATACTGGCAGACAGGTTCAGTGCAAACTTCACCCCTCTCCCCTAAAGGAGAGATAACTATCCCAGCCGAGTGTAGCCTCCCGGACATCTCAAATGCGCAGGTGAAAGCTGCTCTCTCTAAAGCTAAAAACACAGCATCAATGGGACCGGATGGTGTCCCCGGCTGTGTGCTACACGAGCTAAATGAGGAATTAAACCCGCACATAAGGCAGCTGTTTAATCTCAGCCTTACCACAGGATACGTGCCCAAGGAGTGGCGTCACGGCAACTGTGGTCCCACTCCACAAAGGTGGCGCCTCACGGACCCTGGTAATTACCGCCCCATAAGCTTAACAAGTCTAGTCTGCAAAGCTATGGAGAGGATCATAATGGAGCTCATAAACAAAGATATAGGGGACTTGCAGACATTGGACCCGACCCAGTTTGGCTTTGTCAAGGGAAGATCATGCCTTTTGAACTTGGTCGACTTCTTGAAATAGTCACCAAGGCCATTGATGAGGAAAGGCAGTCCATACAGCCTACCTTGACCTTGCAAAGGCTTTCGACACAATACCCCACTCGGGTATTGTAGAAAAACTTACCAGCTTAAATGTAAACCCATATGTCACAAGATGGGTTGCAAACTGGCTTAAGGACAGAACCCACAGGGTTAGAGTTGCTGGCGCTGTGTCAGACTCCAAGCCGGTCACAAGTGGTGTCCCACAGGGCTCGGTCCTTGGCCCCTATTGTTTGGCATCTACTTCTCAGAAGTACAGGCCAACATGGGAGGACTTTGGCTGACAAAGTTTGCAGATGACTGCAAACTGGGCCATAGTGGAAAGTGCATCGGACACTGATATCCTTCAGAAGGGACTCACGGAAACAGATAGCTGGTGCCAGAGCCATGGCCTGAAGTTAAACGCCAAAAATGTATAGTCATACCCTTCGGGAAAAACAAGGTAACCCCAAGCTACCATATAGGTGGCAATCCACTAAGCACAGAAGAGGTTATCAGGGACCTGGGGACCCAGGTTGACAGTGGCCTTTCTTTTGACACTCACATTGCTAAAGTGGTTAGAAAGACCTTCTACATTGCCCACCTGATCATGAAGGGATTCACATCCAGATCTAGTGAGGTCATTGTTCCCCTGTACTCTTCACTTATCAGACCAATGATCGAGTACAATGCCCCATTCGGGATGTATCTCACCCGACATCTGCAGCAATTGGAGAGACCCCAAAAGTTCCTCACCAAAAGGATAAAGGGACTCCAAAATCTGTCATATGCTGCCAGATTGAAGAAACTCCAGCTCTATTCAGTCGCATACCGTCTGCTCAGAGGTGACATGTGCCTGACATACAAGGCCATGTCCAACCCGTAATTAATGGACATGCTCCACCTCAAAAGATCCAAATCCACCAAAACCACTAGAGCAAGCGACTTAAACCTTAGCACGGATATAAATAGGATGTGCTGGAGGGATAGATTTATCACTCAGAGACTCCCTATGCTGTGGAATAAAATCCCGGTCCATGTGAGGCAGAGCACCTCGCTGACGCTGTTCAAGAGAAATCTAGACCTGTGGATGGGAGATCGTAGGTTTACCCCGGGAATCATCTCTGGGTCACTGCTGGACAGAGGCACAACAAACTAATGGGCACAGTATTTTTTCATATAAGGGGTGGCGTAAGCCACAATAATTTGGGCTAGGCTTATAAATGCCTTAGGGCAGATAGCCTAGTATAAACCTATGAACCTATGAACCTATGAACCAATTCATCCCCTTATCTTTTTATTTGATCACATATGTGAAATAGAATTTAGAAATTTATTTAGTAACAGAGGCAATTTTGTGAATAGAGATAATGTGTCCACAGAGGAAAAGATGATTTTAACACATTTCAGAAACTTGCCAGTTCGCATCATGAAGCCAGATAAAGGGGGTGGATTAGTCATAATGGGTATAACCCAATATAGTGATAAAAGGCTGAAACTCCTTGAAGTACACGCCTATCAAAAAGTGAGCTTGAATGAGTTAAATACAGCCTACAACAGAATTAAAATGTACATTAATGATATGTTTATTGACTCATTAACTGATGTACACACAAATAATTACTTAACCATGTCCCTACCTAGACTCCCAGTTTTGTTGGGTCCCGAAGATACACAAAGACATCAGTGACCCCCCCCTCCCCATGATAGCCCTTGTAGATGCTCGCCAGTTCTATTACATACCCATGTGCAAAAGTTATAGATTCTATACTAAAGATTTATGTGGGTAAGGAACAGCAGATTTGTAAAGGTTCATGGACATTTCTTGAACAAGTCAACTCACTTGAGTTTATGGCAGATAGTAACTTTTTAACAGTAGATGTCTGTGACTTATACACATCTATCCCACATAACTTGGGTATAGAGTGAGCTATTGAGTTTATAAGATCAAAAGGGGCAAGTGATACTGAACAAAGATGAATTGAACAACTATTGGGTATAGTACTGGAGAATATTTTTTTTGCATTCGACAATGGCATATACTTACAAAAAAAATCGGGCTAGCCATGGGGTCCCCATGTGGAGGCAGTTTTTCCAATTAGTCATGGCATACTGGGAACACAGGTTTATACTAGATAATGCTCATTTGAAAACAATTATATGTTTCTATACATGCTTCCTGGATGACATTTTCCTTATTATTAAAGGAAGATGTGAAGTAGAAACAGAACTAGTAGACTACTTTACTGGTACAACCAAATTTTTAAAATTCACAAGTGACTACCAGGAGATGAATATAAGTTACTTGGATGTAGAACTACAAAAAGATATCCAAAGACAATGCTATACAGCTAAGTTCTATAGAAAAAGTACACATTCGAATTCACTCTTGCATTTTACCAGCTTGCACCCATTCCATCAGAAAAAGTCACTAATTAAAGGGCAGTTTGTGCAGGCGGCAAGAATGATTACTAAGCAAGAAGACTTTAAAGCAGAATGTGAAAACCTAAGTAACATGTTCACACATAGGGGCTACCCAGTGGACTTAATTCAAAATATTATCATTGAGGTCCAAAGGAAGCGTGAGAATGGAACATATAAACCAATTTTAAACAAAGGAGGGTGGACAGCGGTGACAAATTTAGAGTTACCCACACCCCAAATACCATCTGAAAATATTGAGGACATTAATATCCCTTATGATTCTCTCACTATTACTACTAGGTCTAATGCCACAGTAAGGAACACTTAGCTTTGTTTTAACATTTAACTTAAGAGCTAAGGAAATTACAGGCATCCTGAGAAAGAACTGGCATTTGTTTACCACTGATGGAGAAATTGCACAAAAAGTAGGAGAATTTCCAGTGGTCACGTATAGGAGGGGTAAAAATTTGAAGAATATTTTAGAAAGACAGAACGATAACATACACAGGACTATAGGTATGTCCAGATGCAACATGTATAACTACTGTAGATATATAGACATTGGTAATAAATTTGTGATAGGAGTTACTTACTTAAGAACAAATATAATTGCAACTCAAGATCGGTGGTCTACCTGGCACAATGCCAGGTACGTCCAGCCTTCTAAGTAGGAAAAACTGATGGAAGGCTACGTGAAAGAATTTATGACCATATATATGCAATTAACAGATGTAAACAAGATAATGCCTTGGCCAAACACTGTGGGGACTGAGTATCTAACCACTCATTTAAGTTCAAAATCACTTAACAAATATTGGATCAGGAAAATAGGGTTCAAAAATGACCAGGGGAGGCCAAAAATCCTTACTCTTAGAAAGAACAGAATTACTGTGGCAATTAACAGGCCACCAGGTCTAAATGAATTATACTCAATAGCCTGCATATTAAAGTTAAAAAATTGGTCAAGATAGCTGGTTAGATGCAGGAGTACCTAAAGTATAATTATACATCCTTTTAGTTCATATATTAGAGCTCATATTATTGCCATTTAGGCATAGATCTTAGTTATTATCATTTATTACATATTATAAAAAAATTATTAAATAATAGAGATCTTACTTTTTGCATTTATAAAAGAAAAGTAATTTACAGCAATGTGCAATAAGATTAAGTAGCATATCAGGAATCATAGTTATTTAGATATATATATGAATACATGATTATCAATTTCAACAATTGGCTTAAGTATTGGTGTCATTCAAATGGGATCCAATGCCTGTCAGCCTGGGATGACATGCTCGACAAGCCTCGATGCTTCGCTAGGGACGGCTTGCACCTGTCACCCCTGGGCTTTCGGATATTGGCAAAGGCTCTTGCTACCCCCATAGTGCCTTTTTTAGGCAAGGCTCAAAAGACAAACCCACCTCCATAGGTATCACAAGTGATAAGAAACTAAGAGTAATGATACTCAACGCCAGAAGTCTAAACCTCAAGATGCACGCACTCTAAACTCTCCTTAGCATGGAGAACATCGATATTTGTGCAGTAACAGAAACCTGGTTCAAGGCTCCCGAGAGCACCCCAGCACTACCAGGTTATACCTCATACCATGCTTTTCGGCCCCAAAACTTGGACTGAACCACAAAAGGAGGGGGAATATCAATATTCGTCAAAGATACCCACACCTCCAGGTTGGTGGCACAGCACGAAGCATCAGAGACTATCCATGTGCAACTAACAGTGGGTAAAACTGCCTTCCAGTTTATAGCCTGCTACAGACCACCCTCCCAAACCCAGGAACCCCACTCGGCCTTCCTGAGAACACTGGAAAATATGAAGGTCTCTCCAAACACCATTATATTGGGTGACTTCAACTACCCAACCATAGACTGGGAGCATTACTCTAGCTCCAACACCCTAGCCCAAAGGTTCCTAGAATTTATAAACTCAAATGCTATGGAACAACTTGTTACCACTCCCACAAGAGGGGAAAACATACTGGACCTGATCATCATCAACATGGGGACTCTATGCTCCAGACCAGAAGTGTATCCCTCACTGGTAAGATCAGACCATAAACTAATCTCACTGGATATTCACATTCCGACCCCACCCCATGCCCAGAAAACCACAGTGAAAAACTTCTCTAAAGCAAATTTCACACTCCTCAAAACCGAAGTGGAATCCTTCAAAGCCCCCGGGCCTGTGGATAATACGGCCCAGACCACAAAATCCTTTATAAACACATTCTATGAACATCTTCAGGAATGCATGGCTCATGCAATCCCAAATAAAACCAAGACCCAATCCTCCAAAGGCAGACGTCCCGTCTGGTAGACCCCAGCCATAAACAAACTATACAATAGAAGGAGGAAGCTACTACATGACAGAGCAAAATCCCAAAAAGGGAAGGCATCTCTGATCAGTATTAGCAAAAAACTACAGGCACTCATAAAATCGTCTAAGGCCAGCTTCCAGAGAAAAATTGCACAAGGACACTAAGGATAATCAGAAGGCTTTATTTAGTTATGTTAGGAACCTGGGTGGGAATTCCCAGATATGCTCAGAATTAGTCCAAAATGACAAAAAATACACCGAACCCACAGACATTGCCAACATCCTAGCTGACAGGTTCAGCGCAAACTTCTCCCCCCCCTACCAAAAGGGCTATTATCTATCCCAGCAGAGTGCTGCCCCCCTGACATCTCAGATGCTCAGGTAAGAGCTGCCCTCTCCAAAGCAAGAAACACAGCATCAATGGGACCAGACGGTGTCCCGAGCTGCGTCCTACATGAACTCCAAGAAGAGCTAAACCCAAACCTAAAACTACTGTTCACTCTCAGCCTTACTACAGGATATGTGCCCAAAGAGTGGCGTACAGCAACAGTGGTCCCTCTCCACAAAGGTGGTGCCTCAACGGATCCTGGAAACTATCGCCCCATAAGCCTGACTAGCTTGGTCTGCAAAGCTATGGAAAGGATCATCATGAACCTCATAAATAAAGATATTGGGGACCTACAGACACTGGATCCTATCCAGTTCGGCTTTGTTAAGGGCAGATCCTGCCTCTTAAACCTGGTCGATTTCTTTGAAACAGTCACCAAGGCCATTGACAAGGGGAAGGTGGTCCACACAGCCTACCTGGACCTCGCAAAAGCCTTCGATACAATACCCCACTCGGGCATTATAGATAAGCTCACCAGCTTAAATATAAACCCCTATGTCACTAGATAGGTTGCAAACTGGCTCAAGGACAGAACCCACATGGTTAGAATAGCTGGAGCCATGTCAGACTACAAACCAGTTACAAGTGGCATCCCACAAGGCTCAGTCTTGGGACCTCTCTTGTTCGGTATATATTTCTCGGAGGTACAGGCCAACATGGAAGGACTGTGGCTGACCAAGTTCGCAGATGACTGCAAACTGGGTGCCATAATAGACTCTCCAGCCAACACAAGCATCCTCCAAAAGGGCCTCATAGAAACAGACAACTGGTGCCAGAGCCATGGCCTCAAGCTAAACGCCAAAAAGTGTATAGTCATCCCCTTTGGCAAAAACAAAGTGCCCACAAATTACCACATAGGTGGTAATCCATTAAGTACAGAAGAAGTAATTAGGGACCTGGGGACCCAAGTTGATAGCAATCTCTCATTTGACAACAATGTGGACAAAGTGGTTAGAAAAACATTTTATATAGCCCACCTTATCATGAAGGGATTCACATCTAGATCAGGGGAGGTCATCGTGCCTCTTTACTCATCCCTCATCAGGCCCATAATTGAGTACAATGCCCCTTTTAAGATGTACCTTACCAGACACCTGCAGCAATTGGAAAGACCCCAAAAGTACCTCACCAAGAGGATCAAGGGGCTCAAACAGATGCCGTATGCTGCCCGGTTAAAGAAACTCCAGCTCTACTCAGTGGCATACCGCCTGCTCAGAGGCGATCTGTGCCTGACGTATAAAGTCATGTCCAACCCGGAATTAATGGACATGCTGCACCTCAGAAAATCCAAATCCCATCGAGCTACGCGTTCGAGGGACTTAAACCTCAGCACTGAAATAAATAGGACATGCTGGAGGGACAGATTCATAACCCAGAGGCTCCCTTCACTCTGGAATAAAATCCCAGTCCAGGTTAGGCAGAGTCCCTCATTGACTCTCTTCAAGAGGAATCTTGATGAGTGGATGGGAGATCATAGGTTTACCCCGGGTATCACTTCTGTGTCACTGTTAGACAGAGGCACAGTATACTAACCTCGAAGAAGGGTATAGCAAAATTAATTTAAAATGGGTGGCGAAAGCCATACACACTCTGGCTAGGCTTATAAATGCCCTAGGGCAGATAGCCTAGTATGAACCTATGAACCTATGAACATAAAAGCATACATTTTTGGAGGTGGATTTAAAACATGTATAATACAATTGGGTTAATATAAATAGATTTAAGACAGTGTTCACACAATGTTTATAATATTTATTATATATTTTTTATATAGAGTTTAGGTCTTATATAAGCCCACATAGGGTTAAATTCAAGTGGAACATTGAACATGTGATTCAAGGAATTATATTTAAAGTAAGGCAGGAATGGTGTATTAGTATCTGAAGAAGTCTGCTTATTTAACAGACGAAAAGCGCTTTATACTACACCGGATTTTATCGTTTACTTTGTTGTGGTTTATTGTGGCTGTGCTGTGTTGCCGTGTTTGCCGTTTATTTATTAAACGTTTTATTATTGGTTCAATGTTGGAGCTGTTCCTGTGGCTATTTTGTTTGTTTTAGAAGTTCATTTCTTGGTCTACTTCAGTAAACTTTAAAGCCCCTCTGAAGCCTTATGACACTGAGGTCTGCTCTGTGCTGTACACAAAAGCACTGTACAATCACATTCATAACTTCATAGAGGAGGCAGTACCTATTCGATTCATGCCTATGATTACTGGCAAAAATAAACCACCCTAGTAGATCCCTAGCATAAACAGACTCTTCAACAAAAGGAAAAAAAAATATCTCCAAAACCAGACAAAACACAGTGCAAAAAGACACTCACCAGTATAAATAAACAAATTAGAGAGCTGGTCAAATGTGCCAAAGCAAACTACAAGGCAAAGATAGCTTCCCAGGTGAAACATAGCCATAAAGCTTTTTTTTTTTTTTAATTATGTTCATAACCTCAGGGGAAACACTCAGCAATGTGCTGAGTTAATCATGTATGACAACACTTACACCCAGTCTGAAACTATAGCAAACCTGCTGTCTGACAAATTCAGTTCAAACTTCTCCCCCATCACCTCCTACCACACCCAAAGAAATACCCACAACCATCTTCCTCCTGGTCATTATAAGGGAACAGGTCCTTAATGAGCTCACTAAAGCCAAAGCTATAGCTTCCACAAGTCCCAACAACATTCCAGGATGCTTCTTAAATAGCTTAAAAAATGAATCTGTTGGGCCATTAGAAAATCTCTTTAACCACAGCAACCAGGTGGGCTTTGTCCCAGAGGAACAGAGGACTGCAACAGATGTCCTTCTGCACAGAGGGGGATATCAATTGACCCAAGGAACTACAGACCCATAAGTTTGATCAGTCTTATCTGCAAGGCCATGGAGAGAATTTATTTATTTATTTATTTTTATTTATTTATTTAACATTTGTTGACCGGGAATGTCCGACTAGGTTCCACAGAGCCTGTTTTCAGCGGAGGCCCGGGGAGAAATGCTGCAGATGCATGTCTTTGGAATGTGGGAGGAAACCGGAGTACCTGGAGGAAACCCACGCGAACACAGGGAGAACATGCATACTCAACACAGAAGGCACCCCAGCTGAGAATCGAACCGGAGAACCTCTTGCTGTGAGGCGACAACGTTAACCGCTGCACCACTGTGCTGAATTATCATGGACTTGATCAATAATGACACAGGAAATCTCCAAATACTGGACCAGACCCAATTTGGCTTTGTCACCAGGGCCATGGATCACGGTAAAACAGTATACACTGCTTATCTAGACCTGGCCAAAGCTTTTGACACAATCCCCCATTCCGGGGTCATAGGTAAACTTATTGAGTTAGGCATAAACCCCTTCATTGTCAGATGGATAGCAATCTGGCTCACTGACAGGACACTTTTTCCAGATAGGCAAATCTACTTCTGATAAGAAACCTAGTACTAGCAGTGTCCCACAGGGCTCAGTGTTGGGACCACTCCTGCTTGGTATATACTTCTCTGAAGTGAAGGCCGGTGTTGGCGGCCTCTGGCTCACCAAATTCGCTGACTAAATTGGAAGCAATCAATGAATCCCCAGATGATGCTAACATCCTACAAACAGGCCGAAAAATGACAAAGACTGGTGCCAAACCATGGTCGGAGATTAAATGCTAAAAAATGCATCATCATAACCTTCAATAAATCAGATATCCCTTTAAATTATAATACTGATAGCACACTTCTAAATAAAGGCCCAGTAGTGAGGGACCTAGGAACATAGATAGATAGTAACAAAGTTTGACCACCAGGTAGCTACAGTAGTGAGCAAATACTCCTGTGTGGCTCAACTTATAAGTAAATACAAGGCATTAATGTCAAAGGAAGTTATAGTGGCATTGTACTTGGCCTTCATCAGGCCTATAATTGAGTATAATGCTCCCTTCTACATTTACCTAACCAGGCACTTAAACCAGAGTGGCCCCAGAGGTTTTTCACTAAAAATGTACAAAGTGTAAGGCAGATATCTTATGCGGATTGACTAAAAGCCCTTTCCTCTGTCTCATACTGTTTATTGACAGATGACTTATGTCTGAATTACAAGGCATTCTCTGATCTAGTCTTGATGAAAATGTTACATATTTGCAAGAAAAACTATATGAGGGTTATATGTTCTGTGGAACTGAACCTTACTTGTGACTCTAAAAGAACTTGCTGGAGAGACAGAGTCATATCCCAAAGGCTACTTTATCTGAGGAATAAACTTTACCATCTTTATATAACAAAGCTTATCCCTCACTCCCTTTAAAAAGAATCTAGATAAATAGATGGGGAATTGCAAATTCATTCCCAGAGTACTGCCCATGTCTCTTATGGACAAAGGCAGTCTGTAAAATGACTCAGGGCTCCAACACCCAAAGAGACATTATGCCGATACTTCCCCTGGTATGGGATGGGGAAGTAAGATATAACATTGTCATATCCTGGGTATTATTAGCTAGGCTTGTAAAGGCTCTTGTGCCGTTAGGCTAGTAATCACCTATGAACCTACAAACAATGCAACATTATTCTGACGCAAGTCCTGATTAGGGCTTACATAAGGTGGTAAGAAAACTGGGCTCTCATATAACTGGTTTTATGATGCTCTTCATAATGCTATACAACTTTCTGATGATATTATTTGTATGTACATCAGACCTCAGTTAGCATTTAATGGTGACTTCTAAGGTTTCTGATATAACTATATTATTCTTGTCTTAAATTGTTTATAGTGCATGGTTATTCTTTTTTATTCCCAAATGAATGGCAGTACATTTTAGTACAGAAAAATACATTATTTGCAGGTTATGTGTTTAAAGAGTCCAGCTTGGTCTATAGCCTTCCATGGTCAGAAAGTATGACTGATTATGAACCTATCTGTCATGGTATTGTCAGTGTTTTTAGCTGTCCTTATGATACCAGGATCAAGAAATGTGGCTATGAAGATATTAAAATTGGCCAAAAGACTGAACACTAGGAGACAGGAAACTTTGTTGATAATTCTTTAAATGGAGAATGAGTCGCCAACTCTAACAAACTATCGGCAATTGGCGAAACAATTAGAAATCTACCATATAACAGAAAGATCTACCACAAGTTCAAATCATGTGTGGAAAATGGTTCTGTGTTGTATACAATTAAAAATCTTAACCACGTCTCGTTATAATATATCTCCTAAAAGGCTGCCATTAAAAGAATTAACCAGATTTAGATAAAAGCATGTTAGGTTACTTTAGAATTAGTATCTGTTCAGAAAATCATGTTGGTCAACATCAATGGGTTATTTAAATGAGCAGAGATTAAGTCAATAATCATTATTTCACTATACTTAATAATTATGCCAGTTAAGCTGATGGATCTATAATTCTCATTTTCACATCTATTTCCACTTTTTAGGTTAGTCACCACAACTAGCTTTTTCCATTGCTCAGATGCTATGCCTACAAACGATATTCAGTAGTTATATAAAAAAGGCCATAGCCCACGTCGCTCATCCAGTCAGGATAAAACAGATGAACAGCTGTGGGTTCGGTTCAAGCAGCTTTATTACACACAAACAAATCAGGAATGAGGCTTAGTAACATAAACTTAAATAAACTTGTAAACAGACTGACTACTAGTCATACATGTTAACACGCTGGCTGTTCTCTCAAAATGGCACTGCTGCCTGCACATGCGCACTATTTATATGTACAAGCCTACATCAGAAAGTGCTTCTTAAAATTACACATACGCTCTGTTCTACATCCTCCCTCCTTGAAAAATAGATCATATACTAAATGACAGTATTCAATGACATGCAATTATACATAACTAATTATTTGACATGCAATCATACAAAATTAGACACATATAAAACAATCAAGTCCAGGTTGCTGTGTATTTTACACTAGGTCTTGAAATACAACCTGATCATGTAACATAAAAGGCATGATTTTCACATTCTGCTTTAAAGTCTTCTTGCTTAGTAATCATTCTTGACGCCTGTACTAACTGCCCTTTAACTACTGACTTTTTCTGATGGAAAGGGTACGAGCTGGTAAAATGCAAGAGTGAATTTGAATGTGTACTTTTTCTATAGATCTTACCTGTATAGCATTGTCTTTGGATATCTTTTTGTAGTTCTACATCCAAGTAACTTATATTCATCTCCTGGTAGTCACTTGTGAATTTTAAAATTTGGTTGTACCATTAAAGTAGTCTACTAGTTCTGTTGCTACCTCACATCTTCCTTTAATAATAAGGAAAATGTCATCCAGGAAGCGTGTATAGAAACATATAATTGTTTTCAAATGAGCATTATCTAGTTTAAACCTGTGTCCCCAATATGCCATGACTAAATTGGAAAAACTGCCTCCACATGGGGACCCCATGGCTACCCCAATTTTTTGTAAGTATATGTCATTGCTGAATGCAAAAAAATTATTCTCCAATACTATACCCAATAGTTGTTCAATTAATCTTTGTTCAGTATCACTTGCCCCTTTCAATCTTATAAACTCAATAACCCACTCTATACCCAAGTTATGTGGGATAGAAGTGTATAAGTCACAGACATCTACTGTTAAAATGTTACTATCTGCCATAAACTCAAGTGAGATGACTTGTTCAAGAAATGTCCACGAATCTTTACAATTCTGCTGTTCCTTACCCACATAAATCTTTAGTATAGAGTCTAGAACATTTGCACATGGGTATGTAATAGACTGGTGAGCATCTACAAGGGCTCTCATGTGGGGGGGGGTCACTGATGTCTTTGTGTATCTATCTTCGGGACCCCAAACAAAACTGGGAGTCTAGGTAGGGACATGGTTAAGTAATTATTTGAGTGTACATCAGTTAATGAGTCAATAAACATATCATTAATGTACATTTTAATTCTGTTGTAGGCTGTATTTAACTCATTCAAGCTCACTTTTTGATAGGCTTGTCCTTCAAGGAGTTTCAGCATTTTATCAGTATATTGGTTTATACCCATTATGACTAATCCACCCCCTTTATCCGGCTTCATGATGCAAACTGGAAAGTTTCTGAAATGTGTTAAAATCATCTTTTCCTCTGTGGACACATTATCTCTACTCACAAAATTGCCTCTAAATAAATTTCTAAATTTTATTTTGCACATGTGATCAAATAAAAAGATAAGGGAGTGAATTGGTGGGTTGTATGTACTCGCTATTCTTAGGTCTTGCTTGTTACATGTTCTATTCCCCAATAATACTGTCAAATTCAATTTTATGATGTACAGCTTAAAGTCCAACAATATTTCTGCTATGTCACCCACATTGGAAGGGAAAAAAGTAAGTCCCTTAGCAAACAATTCAACCAACTTACTGTCAATAGTGAATTCTGTGTAATTATAAATTTTGAAGTCACCTTTTAAATTGGTTGTGATGTTGCAACTAAAAGAAATAGGCTCCTGTTCACCTATTTCTGAGTCCACTATTGTCTGCTTCTGTTGCTCGCAGCACGTGTGTGTGTACAATTTTGTTTGGTTCGCTCCATAGTTGCTCCAATTCCTCCCATTTTGACCCTGGTAGTTTTTTGACTGTTCTTGTTGCTCATTTTGAAAACTACCACCATCTGGAGCACCATTTCTAGCCATACTAGAATCTCTGAAGGCACACCAGCATCATAACTAGTCCCAGGTCTTGGTGATATCAATTCTAGTATGGCTAGAAATGGTGCTCCGGATGGAGGTAGTTTTCAAAACGAGCAGCAACAACAGTCAAAAAACCACCAGGGTCAAAAGGGGAGGAATCGGAGCAACTATGGAGTGAACCAAATGAAATTTTACAACACACGTACTGCGAGCAACAGGAGGAGACAGTAGTGGACTTAGAAATAGGCGAATAGGAGCCTATTTCTTTTAGTTGCAACATCACAACCAATTTAAAAGGTGACTTTATAATTTATAATTACACGGAATTCACCATTGACAGTAAGTTGGTTGAATTGTTTGCTAAGGGACTTACTTTTGTCCCTTCCAATGTGAGTGACATAGCGGAAATATTGTTGGACTTTAAGCTGTACATCAGAAAATTGAATTTGACAGTATTATTGGGGAATACCTGTGAGGTTTGTACATCATTCTATATAGGAAAAACTAACCAATGCTTCAAAAGAAGGGTACAGAGACATCAACTGGATATTAAGAACAAGGAAATACATAATGCGTTATCACAACATTTTGTTATTAATAAAAATCACAAGTTTCTATTTAAAGTCATTGATAGAGTTTTCTCTGGTCCACGCAAAGGGGACATTGAGACCTTGACAGAGCTGAAAGAAATAAAATGGATTATTAACCTGAGGGAAGATCAACCCCCTGGTTTAAATAGCATAGTCCCGCTTAAACCTGTTTTAAAGAACAGAAGATGTAAAGTGTAGTTAATCTATTGTGCCATCTATAAATTTACAACTTTAAAGTT
The DNA here is from genome assembly GCF_019279795.1 of Protopterus annectens. Taxonomy (NCBI): domain Eukaryota; kingdom Metazoa; phylum Chordata; order Ceratodontiformes; family Protopteridae; genus Protopterus; species Protopterus annectens. The sequence continues at coordinate 396,141,553 of NC_056749.1, forward strand.
AACTGACAAAGACAATACTATGTGAGCATCATCTGACTGAGACCAAAGTCATTTTCCAGTTTTTGTCAAAGGACATTTCATTACCTGCTTATTGGCCAACACCATCTTCTTCATATCTTTATTAATAAAAGGAATACATCCTTATATTAAGGAATGAAGAGAATATAATGATGATAGTTATTTTCATATTTAAGAACAGAAGAAGTATATAACAACAAAACTATTGTGCCATCTATATGACAAACCTGTAATTTGAATTTTGTCTGATGATAGTAACAAGTGAATTTTACCTGATTAAGGCCAAATTTATTCTAACCATTTTTATCGCTTATCGAGCAAAATCAGTTTCCTCACATTTTATATATTTTTTATTGGTAAAAGGAATGAACTCTTACATTAATGATTAAATGAAAGATCATGCTACCAATGGTTTAACACATGTTGAAGCCACTTTTTGTGAAAAAATCAAAGTCTTTGCTGTTGTTGAAAGAACTAAAACATTTTTAAAAAGGGAAGTAATTTCCCTTATTTGCTTGAAAGAGATTAGAAAGTGAACAGTTAGCGTTGCTGTTCTATCCACATGTTTTCCTGTTTTTGGCAAGACCCTGGTATTTTAGAGAAGCAGGCGTTGGTTGTATTTTTTGAAATGTGATACAATTCAGTTGAAGGATACTTATTGTAACTCCATAATTTAAGTGGCATTATTTTGACTATGCAGGTATAGATCCCTCATACCTGCATAGCATTGTAATGAATAGAAAGTTATATTCACAAATTTCTTCGAAGACTTAATATTTGGAGTGTTTATGAATGCTTCTATTTACTTATGGATACTACATCATTTAGAACAGCGCCACCTGTTATTGGTCCTGAGAATTAAGGAAAATGGAAGAGCAATACTTACTTTGCTCACATTACCATCAATAACACAATATATATTCAATCAAAATGAAGGACTGGAACATCTAAGTTACATACTCAATAAAGGCGGGAAACAGAAGCATAGAGTTGATTACATGCAAATTAATCTTCAGATAACAAGATGGGATTGGATGTTGCCTTTGCTTGAAAGAGATTGGAAAATGAACAGTTAGCGTTGCTGTTCTATCCACACGCTTTCCTGTTTTTGGCAAGACTTTGGTATTTTAGAGATAAGATCTGAAGCAGGCATTGATTGTATTTTTTGAAATGTGATATAATTTAGTTGAAGGATACTTATTGTAATTCCATAAGTTTACGCGGCATTATTTTGATTATGCACGTAAAGATCCATCATACCTGCATAGCATTGTAATGAATAGAAAGTTATATTCACAAATTTCTTCGAAGATTTAATATTTGGAGTGTTTATGAATGCTTCGATTTACTTTGGATACTACATCATTGAGAGCAGCGCCACCTGTTATTAGTCTTGAGAATTAAAGGAAAATGGAAGAGTAACACTCACTTTGCTCACACTATCATCAATAACATAATATACATCCAATCAAAATGAAGGACTGGAACATCTAATTTACATACTCAATAAAGGCGGGAAACAGAAGCATAGAGCTGATTATATGCAAATTAATCTGGATGTTGCCAAGTATTCACCAATGGTGATTGGTCAAATAGTATAGAATTTCATATATAAAAGGAAATGGAAGTCCCTAGTGTCTTACACGATCTGAGGAAGACAACAGTCGAAAGCGCTTATCGGATATCTTCAAGGGACAGTTTTGAGCTTTTTTATTTTTCATTTTATTTTCAAGTTGAAGTTTTATTCGTATTAAAGGACTACATTTTAATTGGAACACTTGTGGATTTTGTTGATCCGCCATCCTTGGGTGGATTTTCTGTCTTTTTTCTGATAATATTGACTGTTTTTGTGACAGACCACCTTTAGCATTTGGGAGTTATTTATTCATTTTATTATTGGGGAATAGAACATGTAATAGGCAAGACATAAGAATAGCGAGTACATACAACCCACCAATTCATCCCCTTATCTTTTTATTTGATCACATATGCGAAATAGAATTTAGAAATTTATTTAGTAACAGAGGCAATTTTGTGAATAGAGATAATGTGTCCACAGAGGAAAAGATGATTTTAACACATTTCAGAAACTTGCCAGTTCGCATCATGAAGCCAGATAAAGGGGGTGGATTAGTCATAATGGGTATAACCCAATAAAGTGATAAAAGGCTGAAACTCCTTGAAGTACACGCCTATCAAAAAGTGAGCTTGAATGAGTTAAATACAGCCTACAACAGAATTAAAATGTACATTAATGATATGTTTATTGACTCATTAACTGATGTACACACAAATAATTACTTAGCCATGTCCCTACCTAGACTCCCAGTTTTGTTGGGTCCCGAAGATACACAAAGACATCAGTGACCCCCCCTCCCCATGATAGCCCTTGTAGATGCTCACCAGTTCTATTACATACCCATGTGCAAAAGTTATAGACTCTATACTAAAGATTTATGTGGGTAAGGAACAGCAGATTTGTAAAGGTTCATGGACATTTCTTGAACAAGTCAACTCACTTGAGTTTATGGCAGATAGTAACTTTTTAACAGTAGATGTCTGTGACTTATACACATCTATCCCACATAACTTGGGTATAGAGTGAGCTATTCAGTTTATAAGATCAAAAGGGGCAAGTGATACTGAACAAAGATGAATTGAACAACTATTGGGTATAGTACTGGAGAATATTTTTTTTGCATTCGACAATGGCATATACTTACAAAAAAATCGGGCTAGCCATGGGGTCCCCATGTGGAGGCAGTTTTTCCAATTTAGTCATGGCATACTGGGAACACAGGTTTATACTAGATAATGCTCATTTGAAAACAATTATATGTTTCTATACACGCTTCCTGGATGACATTTTCCTTATTATTAAAGGAAGATGTGAGGTAGAAACAGAACTAGTAGACTACTTTACTGGTACAACCAAATTTTTAAAATTCACAAGTGACTACCAGGAGATGAATATAAGTTACTTGGATGTAGAACTACAAAAAGATATCCAAAGACAATGCTATACAGCTAAGTTCTATAGAAAAAGTACACATTCGAATTCACTCTTGCATTTTACCAGCTTGCACCCTTTCCATCAGAAAAAGTCACTAATTAAAGGGCAGTTAGTGCAGGCGGCAAGAATGATTACTAAGCAAGAAGACTTTAAAGCAGAATGTGAAAACCTAAGTAACATGTTCACACATAGGGGCTACCCAGTGGACTTAATTCAAAATATTATCATTGAGGTCCAAAGGAAGCGCGAGAATGGAACATATAAACCAATTTTAAACAAAGGAGGGTGGACAGCGGTGACAAATTTAGAGTTACCCACACCCCAAATACCATCTGAAAATATTGAGGACATTAATATCCCTTATGATTCTCTCACTATTACTACTAGGTCTAATGCCACAGTAAGGAACACTTAGCTTTGTTTTAACATTTAACTTAAGAGCTAAGGAAATTACAGGCATCCTGAGAAAGAACTGGCATTTGTTTACCACTGATGGAGAAATTGCACAAAAAGTAGGAGAATTTCCAATGGTCACGTATAGGAGGGGTAAAAATTTGAAGAATATTTTAGAAAGACAGAACGATAACATACACAGGACTATAGGTATGTCCAGATGCAACATGTATAACTACTGTAGATATATAGACATTGGTAATAAATTTGTGATAGGAGTTACTTACTTAAGAACAAATATAATTGCAACTCAAGATCGGTGGTCTACCTGGCACAATGCCAGGTACGTCCAGCCTTCTAAGTAGGAAAAACTGATGGAAGGCTACATGAAAGAATTTATGACCATATATATGCAATTAACAGATGTAAACAAGATAATGCCTTGGCCAAACACTGTGGGGACTGAGTATCTAACCACTCATTTAAGTTCAAAATCACTTAACAAATATTGGATCAGGAAAATAGGGTTCAAAAAATGACCAGGGGAGGCCAAAAATCCTTACTCTTAGAAAGAACAGAATTACTGTGGCAATTAACAGGCCACCAGGTCTAAATGAATTATACTCAATAGCCTGCATATTAAAGTTAAAAAAATTGGCCAAGATAGCTGGTTAGATGCAGGAGTACCTAAAGTATAATTATACATCCTTTTAGTTCATATATTAGAGCTCATATTATTGCCATTTAGGCATAGATCTTAGTTATTATCATTTATTACATATTATAAAAAAATTATTAAATAATAGAGATCTTACTTTTTGCATTTATAAAAGAAAAGTAATTTACAGCAATATGCAATAAGATTAAGTAGCATATCAGGAATCATAATTATTTAGATATATATATATATATGAATACATGATGATCAATTTCAACAATTGGCTTAAGTATTGGTGTCATTCAAAGGGGATCCAATGCCTGTCAGCCTGTGATGACATGCTCGACAAGCCACGATGCTTCGCTAGGGACGGCTTGCACCTGTCACCCCTGGGCTTTCGGATATTGGCAAAGGCTCTTGCTACCCCCATAGTGCCTTTTTTAGGCAAGGCTCAAAAGACAAACCCACCTCCATAGGTATCACAAGTGATAAGAAACTAAGAGTAATGATACTCAATGCCAGAAGTCTAAACCTCAAGATGCACGCACTCTAAACTCTCCTTAGCATGGAGAACATCGATATTTGTGCAGTAACAGAAACCTGGTTCAAGGCTCCCGAGAGCACCCCAGCACTACCAGGTTATACCTCATACCATGCTTTTCGGCCCCAAAACTTGGACTGAACCACAAAAGGAGGGGAAATATCAATATTCCTCAAAGATACCCACACCTCCAGGTTGGTGGCACAGCACGAAGCATCAGAGACTATCCATGTGCAACTAACAGTGGGTAAAACTGCCTTCCAGTTTATAGCCTGCTACAGACCACCCTCCCAAACCCAGGAACCCCACTCGGCCTTCCTGAGAACACTGGAAAATATGAAGGTCTCTCCAAACATCATTATATTGGGTGACTTCAACTACCCAACCATAGACTGGGAGCATTACTCTAGCACCAACACCCTAGCCCAAAGGTTCCTAGAATTTATAAACTCAAATGCTATGGAACAACTTGTTACCACAACCACAACAGGGGAAAACATACTGGACCTTATCATCACCAACATGGGGACTCTATGCTCCAGACCAGAAGTGTATCCCTCACTGGTAAGATCAGACCATAAACTAATCTCACTGGATATTCACATTCTGACCCCACCCCATGCCCAGAAAACCACAGTGAAAAACTTCTCTAAAGCAAATTTCACACTCCTCAAAACCGAAGTGGAATCCTTCAAAGCCCCCGGGCCTGTGGATAATACGGCCCAGACCACAAAATCCTTTATAAACGCATTCTATGAACATCTTCAGGAATGCATGGCTCATGCAATCCCAAATAAAACCAAGACCCAATCCTCCAAAGGCAGACGTCCCGTCTGGTAGACCCCAGCCATAAACAAACTATACAATAGAAGGAGGAAGCTACTACATGACAGAGCAAAATCCCAAAAAGGGAAGGCATCTCTGATCAGTATTAGCAAAAAACTACGGGCACTCATAAAATCGTCTAAGGCCAGCTTCGAGAGAAAAATTGCACAGGACACTAAGGATAATCACAAGGCTTTATTTAGTTATGTTCGGAACCTGGGTGGGAATTCCCAGATATGCTCAGAATTAGTCCAAAATGACAAAAAATACACCGAACCCACAGACATTGCCAACATCCTAGCTGACAGGTTCAGCACAAACTTCTCCCCCCCCCTACCAAAAGGGCTAATATCTATCCCAGCAGAGTGCTGCCCCCCTGACATCTCAGATGCTCAGGTAAGAGCTGCCCTCTCCAAAGCAAGAAACACAGCATCAATGGGACCAGACGGTGTCCCGAGCTGCATCCTACATGAACTCCAAGAAGAGCTAAACCCAAACCTAAAACTACTGTTCACTCTCAGCCTTACTACAGGATATGTGCCCAAAGAGTGGCGTACAGCAACAGTGGTCCCTCTCCACAAAGGTGGTGCCTCAACGGATCCTGGAAACTATCGCCCCATAAGCCTGACTAGCTTGGTCTGCAAAGCTATGGAAAGGATCATCATGGACCTCATAAATAAAGATATTGGGGACCTACAGACACTGGATCCTATCCAGTTCGGCTTTGTTAAGGGCAGATCCTGCCTCTTAAACCTGGTCGATTTCTTTGAAACAGTCACCAAGGCCATTGACAAGGGGAAGGTGGTCCACACAGCCTACCTGGACCTCGCAAAAGCCTTCGATACAATACCCCACTCGGGCATTATAGATAAGCTCACCAGCTTAAATATAAACCCCTATGTCACTAGATGGGTTGCAAACTGGCTCAAGGACAGAACCCACATGGTTAGAATAGCTGGAGCCATGTCAGACTACAAACCAGTTACAAGTGGCATCCCACAAGGCTCAGTCTTGGGACCTCTCTTGTTCGGTATATATTTCTCGGAGGTACAGGCCAACATGGAAGGACTGTGGCTGACCAAGTTCGCAGATGACTGCAAACTGGGTGCCGTAATAGACTCTCCAGCCAACACAAGCATCCTCCAAAAGGGCCTCATAGAAACAGACAACTGGTGCCAGAGCCATGGCCTCAAGCTAAACGCCAAAAAGTGTATAGTCATCCCCTTTGGCAAAAACAAAGTGCCCACAAATTACCAAATAGGTGGTAATCCATTAAGTACAGAAGAAGTAATTAGGGACCTGGGGACCCAAGTTGATAGCAATCTCTCATTTGACAACCATGTGGCCAAAGTGGTTAGAAAAACATTTTATATAGCCCACCTTATCATGAAGGGATTCACATCTAGATCAGGGGAGGTCATCGTACCTCTTTACTCATCCCTCATCAGGCCCATAATTGAGTACAATGCCCCTTTTAAGATGTACCTTACCAGACACCTGCAGCAATTGGAAAGACCCCAAAAGTACCTCACCAAGAGGATCAAGGGACTCAAACAGATTCCGTATGATGCCTGGTTAAAGAAACTCCAGCTCTACTCAGTGGCATACCGCCTGCTCAGAGGCGATCTGTGCCTGACGTATAAAGCCATGTCCAACCCGGAATTAATGGACATGCTGCACCTCAGAAAATCCAAATCCCATCGAGCTACGCGTTCGAGGGACTTAAACCCTCAGCACACTGAAATAAATAGGACATGCTGGAGGGACAGATTCATAACCCAGAGGCTCCCTTCACTCTGGAATAAAATCCCAGTCCAGGTTAGGCAGAGTCCCTCATTGACTCTCTTCAAGAGGAATCTTGATGAGTGGATGGGAGATCATAGGTTTACCCCGGGTATCACTTCTGTGTCACTGTTAGACAGAGGCACAGTATACTAACCTCGAAGAAGGGTATAGCAAAATTAATTTAAAATGGGTGGCGAAAGCCATACACACTCTGGCTAGGCTTATAAATGCCCTAGGGCAGATAGCCTAGTATGAACCTATGAACCTATGAACATAAAAGCATACATTTTTTGAGGTGGATTTAAAACATGTATAATACAATTGGGTTAATATAACTAGATTTAAGACAGTGTTCACACAATGTTTATAATATTTATTATATATTTTTTATATAGAGTTTAGGTCTTATATAAGCCCACATAGGGTTAAATTCAAGTGGAACATTGAACATGTGATTCAAGGAATTATATTTAAAGTAAGGCAGGAATGGTGTATTAGTATCTGAAGAAGTCTGCTTATTTAACAGACGAAAAGCGCTTTATACTACACCGGATTTTATCGTTTACTTTGTTGTGGTTTACTGTGGCTGTGCTGTGTTGCCGTGTTTGCTGTTTATTTATTAAACGTTTTATTATTGGTTCAACGTTGGAGCTGTTCCTGTGGCTATTTTGTTTGTTTTAGAAGTTTGTTTCTTGGTCTACTTCAGTAAACTTTAAAGCCCCTCTGAAGCCTTATGACACTGAGGTCTGCTCTGTGCTGTACACAAAAGCACTGTACAATCACATTCATAACTTCATAGAGGAGGCAGTACCTGTTCGATTCAAGCCTATGATTACTGGCAAAAATAAACCACCCTAGTAGATCCCTAGCATAAACAGACTCTTCAACAAAAGGGAAAAAAAATGTCTCCAAAGCCAGACAAAACACAGTGCAAAAAGACACTCACCAGTATAAATAAACAAATTAGAGAGCTGGTCAAATGTGCCAAAGCAAACTACAAGGCAAAGATAGCTTCCCAGGTGAAACATAGCCATAAAGCTTTTTTTTTTTTTAATTATGTTCATAACCTCAGGGGAAACACTCAGCAACGTGCTGAGTTAATCATGTATGACAACACTTACACCCAGTCTGAAACTATAGCAAACCTGCTGTCTGACAAATTCAGTTCAAACTTCTCCCCCATCACCTCCTACCACACCCAAAGAAATACCCACAACCATCTTCCTCCTGGTCATTATAAGGGAACAGGTCCTTAATGAGCTCACTAAAGCCAAAGCTATAGCTTCCACAAGTCCCAACAACATTCCAGGATGCTTCTTAAATAGCTTAAAAAATGAATCTGTTGGGCCATTAGAAAATCTCTTTAACCACAGCAACCAGGTGGGCTTTGTCCCAGAGGAACAGAGGACTGCAACAGATGTCCTTCTGCACAGAGGGGGATATCAATTGACCCAAGGAACTACAGACCCATAAGTTTGATCAGTCTTATCTGCAAGGCCATGGAGAGAATTTATTTATTTATTTATTTTTATTTATTTATTTAACATTTGTTGACCGGGAATGTCTGACTAGGTTCCACAGAGCCTGTTTTCAGCGGAGGCCCGGGGAGAAATGCTCCAGATGCATGTCTTTGGAATGTGGGAGGAAACCAGAGTACCCGGAGGAAACCCACACGAACACAGGGAGAACATGCAAATTCCACACAGAAGGCACCCCAGCTGAGAATCGAACCGGAGAACCTCTTGCTGTGAGGCGACAACGTTAACCGCTGCACCACTGTGCTGAATTATCATGGACTTGATCAATAATGACACAGGAAATCTCCAAATACTGGACCAGACCCAATTTGGCTTTGTCACCAGGGCCATGGATCACGGTAAAACAGTATACACTGCTTATCTAGACCTGGCCAAAGCTTTTGACACAATCCCCCATTCCAGGGTCATAGGTAAACTTATTGAGTTAGGCATAAACCCCTTCGTTGTCAGATGGATAGCTATCTGGCTCACTGACAGGACACTTTTTCCAGATAGGCAAATCTACTTCTGATAAGAAACCTAGTACTAGCAGTGTCCTACAGGGCTCAGTGTTGGGACCACTCCTGCTTGGTATATACTTCTCTGAAGTGAAGGCCGGTGTTGGCGGCCTCTGGCTCACCAAATTCGCTGACTAAATTGGAAGCAATCAATGAATCCCCAGATGATGCTAACATCCTACAAACAGGCCGAAAAATGACAAAGACTGGTGCCAAACCATGGTCTGAGATTAAATGCTAAAAAATGCATCATCATAACCTTCAATAAATCAGATATCCCTTTAAATTATAATACTGATAGCACACTTCTAAATAAAGGCCCAGTAGTGAGGGACCTAGGAACATAGATAGACAGTAACAAAGTTTGACCACCAGGTAGCTACAGTAGTGAGCAAATACTCCTGTGTGGCTCAACTTATAAGTAAATACAAGGCATCAAGGTCAAAGGAAGTTATAGTGGCATTGTTCTTGGCCTTCATCAGGCCTATAATTGAGTATAATGCTCCCTTCTACATTTACCTAACCAGGCACTTAAACCAGAGTGGCCCCAGAGGTTTTTCACTAAAAATGTACAAAGTGTAAGGCAGATATCTTATGCGGATTGACTAAAAGCCCTTTCCCTTTCCTCTGTCTCATACTGTTTATTGACAGATGACTTATGTCTGAATTACAAGGCATTCTCTGATCTAGTCTTGATGAAAATGTTACATATTTGCAAGAAAAACTATATGAGGGTTATATGTTCTGTGGAACTGAACCTTATTTGTGACTCTAAAAGAACTTGCTGGAGAGACAGAGTCATATCCCAAAGGCTACTTTATCTGAGGAATAAACTTTACCACCTTTATATAACAAAGCTTATCCCTCACTCCCTTTAAAAAGAATTTAGATAAATAGATGGGGAATTGCAAATTCATTCCCAGAGTACTGCCCATGTCTCTTATGGACAGAGGCAGTCTGTAAAATGACTCGGGGCTCCAACACCCAAAGAGACATTATGCCGATACTTCCCCTGGTATGGGATGGGGAAGTAAGATATAACATTGTCATATCCTGGGTATTATTAGCTAGGCTTGTAAAGGCTCTTGTGCCGTTAGGCTAGTAATCACCTATGAACCTACAAACAATGCAACATTATTCTGACGCAAGTCCTGATTAGGGCTTACATAAGGTGGTAAGAAAACTGGGCTCTCATATAACTGGTTTTATGATGCTCTTCATAATGCTATACAACTTTCTGATGATATTATTTGTATGTACATCAAACCTCAGTTAGCATTTAATGGTGACTTCTAAGGTTTCTGATATAACTATATTATTCTTGTCTTAAATTGTTTATAGTGCATGGTTATTCTTTTTTATTCCCAAATGAATGGCAGTACATTTTAGTACAGAAAAATACATTATTTGCAGGTTATGTGTTTAAAGAGTCCAGCTTGGTCTATAGCCTTCCATGGTCAGAAAGTATGATTGATTATGAACCTATCTGTCCTGGTATTGTCAGTGTTTTTAGCTGTCCTTATGATACCAGGATCAAGAAATGTGGCTATGAAGATATTAAAATTGGCTAAAAGACTGAACACTAGGAGACAGGAAACTTTGTTGATAATTTTTTAAATGGAGAATGAGTCGCCAACTCTAACAAACTATCGGCAATTGGCGAAACAATTAGAAATCTACCATATAACAGTAAGATCTACCACAAGTTCAAATCATGTGTGGAAAATGGTTCTGTGTTGTATACAATTAAAAATCTTAACCACGTCTCGTTATAATATATCTCCTAAAAGGCTGCCATTTAAAGAATTAACCAGATTTAGATAAAAGCATGTTAGGTTACTTTAGAATTAGTATCTGTTCAGAAAATCATGTTGGTCAACATCAATGGGTTATTTAAATGAGCAGAGATTAAGTCAATAATCATTATTTCACTATACTTACTAATTATGCCAGTTAAGCTGATGGATCTATAATTCTCATTTTCACATCTATTTCCACTTTTTAGGTTAGTCACCACAACTAGCTTTTTCCATTGTTCAGATGCTATGCCTACAAACGATATTCAGTAGTTATATAAAAAAGGCCATAGCCCATGTCGCTCATCCAGTCAGGATAAAACAGATGAACAGCTGTGGGTTCGGTTCAAGCAGCTTTATTACACACAAACAAATCAGGAATGAGGCTTAGTAACATAAACTTAAATAAACTTGTAAACAGACTGACTACTAGTCATACATGTTAACACGCTGGCTGTTCTCTCAAAATGGCACTGCTTCCTGCACATGCGCACTATTTATATGTACAAGCCTACATCAGAAAGTGCTTCTTAAAATTACACACACACACTCTGTTCTACATCCTCCCTCCTTGAGAAATAGATCATATACTAAATGACAGTATTCAATGACTTGCAATTATACATAACTAATTCTTTGACATGCAATCATACAAAATTAGACACATATAAAACAATCAAGTCCAGGTTGCTGTGTATTTTACACTAGGTCTTGAAATACAACCTGATCATGTAACATAAAAGGCATGATTGGATCTAGCAATGGGGACTGTCTTCAAGGAATGTTCAACTTTTGAGATATCTGGAACATCATTAGGATGGAAATGGATACTGAGACATGTTCTTCAGTATGAACAATGTCAAGGTTGCTCTTAGATCTAGAGTCTGCATCACCAGATATGATGCTGTGATATCATTTCAGACACAGGAAGAAGATGCCTGCAGTTTCTCCTGTATTCTATACCCTCAGATTCCACTAAGTAGGATCTCGGCTCAGCACATATGCCTCTCACTTGACCAATTTGATTGAAGCCTTTCAAAGTTTGCATCCCCACTGTCTCCTTCTTTTAACAGATGAAGAAATCTGCTCATTTTATCATAGCTAGGCTTCTGAAAGGAATGCTTCTTAAAGAGTTGGGCTTTGATTGCTCTGTTTTTAGCACTAGGCACCAACAAACCAGAGCTGATAGGCCAGATTGTTCTGGTTTGCCTAGATAGAAGTTGCTGAGCAGGTGAGCCAAGTAGGTTGTCACACAGTATATTTCTGAGATTAAGTAAATTCAAGAAGGTATCAATATTGTCATGCTTTGACCTCTCTAGTAATTGCTTTACACTCTGTATTGCATATTCAGCAAAGCCGTTTGACTGTGGGTATTCTGGACTACTAATAACATGGATAAAGTCCCACTTTTTTGCAAATTTCTGCAACAACTGACTGGTAAACTGGGTACCATTGTCAGAAATAACTTTGTATGGACTACCATAGACTGAGAAATTATGTTTTATCTTACTAATAACAGCATTGGACATTAGGGTAGGTAGCAACTTGATCTCAAACCAGTTTGAATAAGAGTCTACCAACACTAAGTAATGTTGAGTATTCCACTCAAATATATCAGTGGCTACTGTTGACCAAGGTAGTTCAGGAATCTGGCTTAGCTGAAGTGGCTCTTTTTGTAAATGTGGTTTAGTACTGTTGTATGCTGAACAAGATGAAAGCACTTTATCAATGCCCTTTGATAGAGAAGGCCAAAATACTAGTTTTCTCGGCCTTCTTTTGGTAGAATCAGAACCTGGGTGGCCACAATGCAAAATCTGAATGTATTCATGTTGTAAGGAAGTAGGAACAATAACTTTTGGACCTTTAAAAATGATACCATCTTCCATTAGCATCTCATCTTTGTATGGGAAATAAGGTTGTACTTCTGGCGGTACACAAGATTGCTTTGATGGACATCCAACACTGATGAAGAGGCTGAGCTTCTGCAAAATTGGATCAGTCTTTGTATGATCTCTTAGCACATCAAGTATCATGGTAGAAAAATTATGCACTTCCATGACATCAAAGTCAAAATTCTCTGCATCTAGCTGTTCCATAGTGTTTCTGGGTGATCTGGATAAGGTATCAGCCAGATAAATAGGTTTGCCCCTTGTATAGACCATTTTGAAGTTGTACTTTTGTAATATTAGCATAAGTCTTTGCAGTCTTGCTGGAGCAGTATGCATAGGCTTTTTTAAAATAGTGACTACAAGTTGATGATCAGTTTTGACTTGGATAGCTCAGCCATAAATATAATCCTGGAACGTCGAACATGCAGACACAATTGCCAAAAGTTCCTTCTCAATTTGAGCATACTGCATTTCCATTTGGGTAAGAGTTCTAGATGCACAGGCAACAGGTCTGCCCTCCTGAAGAATAACTGCACCAAGACCAAACTCTGAAGCATCACAGGAAAGAACTACTGATTTGTGGGCATCATAGTATCTCAATTTAGGCAGGTTGGCAATTTGCTGTTTGAGGTTATCAAATGCTCTCTGGTGTTGTTCTAACCCTGACCAGGCAACATTTTTGCTTGTCTCCTCTCTTAAAGGCACTAACTTACTAAAGTCAGGGATAAATTTGCCCAAACAGTTAACCATAGCAAGAAAATGCTGTAGGGTTTGGACATTGTCTGGAGCCGGCAACTCAAGAATGGCTGCTTGTTTAGAAGGGTCTGGTCATAAGCTTGTATATTAAACTGAGAGGCTGCCAGCCTAGCTAGACAGAATTTTGTAAATAATTCTATATCATTGTAATTATTAATATGATCCACAGGCTTGTTTGACAAATGTAAGAAAACTATGTTATGTGTTGAGCTTCAAAAATGTAACCACAGTGCACTCTGCTGGAAGAAAGCTGATAAGTAAAGCATTTTATGACTGTGGTGATCTCAAGCTAGGAGACAGGATGTATGGGCTAAGAGCTTCTTTCTATTGTCTTAAGACAGAGATAATTACTAGGTTTCACATGTAAAGTGTCTTATATTGCTGTGGCCTCCTGACAGCTGCAAGATCACAAAGAGATGTTAAATTTTAAGTTCTGTGAGCCTGGGAAACCATCAGAAGTGACAAGAATGATGTAATCTGACATGACTCAGCAGTAATGTGTACTATCAATTTAACCAACCAACATCAACCTTTAAACACTTCAACCATTTAACATTATCAACAACCAACCAACCAATAACCAGTCAACCAACACAGAAATAACAACTTTGTATATGCAATATTCTTAGACCTATCCAAAGCATTTGACATGGTGTCACATTCCATATTACTAGACTCCATGGCCTCCCTATCCTTTGCACCTTCGACTATTTCCTGGTTTAAAAGCTATATGTCAGGTAGACAGCAATCTGTCCAATGGCAAGGCGTACTATCTCCCTTACTTCCAAATACTATAGGTGTACCACGGCTCGATATTAGGCCCACTTCTCTTCTCAATATTTACTACAATCTTCATACCTCCACCCAGCATGCTACACTTATACAGTACCCAGATGATTCAACTCTTATCTGCTCTGCACCATCACTCACCACTTTACAACAACTCACTCAGGAATCCTTTACCTCTGTGGAAAGTTAGATTACACAGATTCAACTTATCCTAAACCGCAACAAGACTAAATTGCTACTATTCACACCCAAAAAAACTAAATCCACCCCTCTACCCTTTACGATCACTTCCAAAAATGGTACTAGCATCTCTCCTTCTGACCACACCAAACTACTTGGTGTAGAAATTGGCAAACACCTACACTTTGATGTCCATATTTCACAAATCATCAAAAAGGTCCATAAAAAAAGGGAACATTATATAGACACAATAAATTCCTCTCAGATCAGGCACAATCACCCTAGCCCAAACTCGTCTACTGTCCACTCTAATGTATGCTGCACCAATTCTTACCCAGATAAGAAAATTGGATCTTGCCAGACTTGGGTCATGTTATAATAAAATTGCCAAGTTTGCTAGCAACTTCACCTTCAGAACCCATCGCTGTCAAGCCCTAAGGGAACTTAAATGCTAGAACTTCCCCAGCTACTCAATTATCACCAACTAATTATTGCCCACAATATTGTGAAATATCCTGAAAGAACCCCAGCACTAAGCCATTTTTTCACTCACTACAGTTTAAATCGTCCTCACCATTCTACTGACAAATCCTTCTTCTGTATCTCCAGGGTTAACACTGCAGGGAAAGCATTACTCTCTCATAACATAGCTAGAAACTGGAATAACCTCCACTCTCTGCTCTGACTTCTGCCTCTACTACTACACAGTTCAAAAACTAAAAGTACACCTGATGAATACCTGGCTATGTCCATGCATTACATAACCTCTGTTGTCCAGTCTTAACATCTACCTATCCTATTATACCTACTGTTAATTTGCTACAGTCTTAGGAATATTTTCTGCTGATTTCAAATTTTATATCACTTTATGTTTAATGTTGTTGTTGTCTTTCGGCTTTTCTCGGTTAGGGGTCACCACAGCGGAACTCCAGTCCACTAATGATTGGCAGTAGATTTTCACGAACACCGAGGTGCCAGCTCGACATTCAACCAAGGCATGCTCATTTACGCATGTCTTTCAAACGCCCACCCAACTGCGGAGAGGACATGCAGACTCCACACAGAAGGCATTCCCCACACTCCAGCCGATAATCGAACGGGAGAACCTCTTGCTGTGAGGCAACAACACTACCGCTGCACCACCGAGGAAGTTCTGCATTGATGTTCTTTTATTTTGTATATATCTTGTATTAGTATAATGTGTCTAATTATGTTTTACTTACTGTGGAGTTTTTCTCCCCGGGCCTCCACTGTAAGTGGGCCTGTGTCCAGTTGGACTATCCCAGTAAACAAATGTAAAATAAATAAAATAAAGAACTATCTCAAGAGAAAGAGATGGCATTTTGTATTTTGTTCTGAAGCTGACAACTCACTAGCACTTGCTTTGCTCTGTAAGTAAGTTATTTAGAACAGTGATTTATCTTAGAGATAGATAGAAATAATAAGATTAGTCTAGCTGTTTTCTGTATTTATGCAAGACTGTCCTACAATGTTGTTTTTAAGTATTTCCTGTGATTTATGAACTCTCTAGTGTCACTGTGTTGAATCAATGAGTATTGTCTTGTGTTTTTATTATTTATTATTAAATATTTTTAAACCTTTTAACTGTGGCTGTTTTATGTAGAGATAATTTAAGTTCCTAGAGTACTTGCATGTATTTGGTGATACTGTATAAGCCACTCCAATAGCCTTGCTGTTCATCACACTTACTAGTTGGATAATAATAACATTGCACAGTAGAATTGGACACCCTTTGGTAAGGGCCTTTATAGTAGCTAATAAGAGTAGTTGGCGGCAGTGGATTACTACCCTATAGCCTGGGCAGAAGGGGGCATAGCTAGTGAACATGTGACAGCCTTCCCCGGGAGTGTCTGTGTGTTTGTATATAAATCAAATCTCAAAGTGTGTGTGTGTGTGTGTGTGTGAGCTACTTGGGCAGGGGACTGGAGGTTTTGGCTTGACTACTCAGCTGAGATCTGAACCCAATAGCTATGCCAGTGGGGAGTCTTATTGGGGATATGGGGAGAAAGGGAGAAACCAGCCCCCAGACTGACTGTGATCTGTGTGTGCTCTTAAGGGAAATTGTACTTTACTGTGTGGGTAGTTGTTATCCTCCCAATGTGGACGCCCCTCACTAGTGATAGTGGTGTGGATTGAGGCTCCTTGATTACTGGGCCAGTGCATGGGTATCACAGCTTGTACTTGTAAATAAAATACCTACATAAGCAATGTCTGGTAGTCTGAATTTACACTTCAGAAGACTGAGCTTCAAGTTCACTTCACGCACTCTGTCCAGAACTTTCCTGAGGTTTCTGCCATGCTCTGCTTCACCATTACCCCCAAAGAGTAAATCAACATTTATTATAGCACACGGATAGCCCCAAAAAATTTGCTCCATTGCATGATGAAAGACTTCAATGGCAGGTTGAATGCAGTCAGTAATGAAGATTTGTGATCAAGCATTTTTGCATCTAAGACAAAAAAAGTGACATTTGGCATGAGGGTGGTAACCTCCTCAAGTGTATACATAGGATGATGAGGTCTCTTTAATGCCTTGTTCAAGTCTCTTGGATCAATGCATATTCTGAGCTCATCTGAACTCTTCTTGCGACCAGCTACCATGGAAGACACCCACTCAGTTGGTTCTGTGACTGGACAAATCACACCTTGCTACACCATCTTGTCTAACTGGACCTTGACTTTGTCCTGCATATGCTACTGGAAGTCTCCTTGCTGGTCTGACCACTGAACTGACCTCTGGGTCTACTTTCATAGAGTACACAACTGGAAGTTTGGCTAACTTGTCATCGAAAACATCAGCATACTCTGAGAAAATAGCATCACTGAAGGTGGAACTGGGACATGTGCTTACATGATAAACATTTTAGCAAAAGGAAGCAGTTTCATTTTTAAACTGTCTCTGAGACCTAATAATAACTGCACGTCTTCTGACTATATAAAACTGAAAGCTGTAACTGTTCTCAGCCGAATAGCATGAAAGCACTACTGAGCTTTCAGTTTGAATCTCTTCACCTCCATAAGAAACAAGCTTCTCGCAATTAGTCAAATTAAGTTGCTCACCAGCTCTCACTGTAACATGTTTCTGCTGACATCACATTACACTATGAATCAGTGTCTACTTTGAGCTCCATGGGTTTACCATTGATCAGGACAGTACAAAATATTTTGTTCTTTGCCAATAAATCAACTGCATTAACCTCTTTTCCAACCATTGCTATGCCATCTACTATGAAAGTAGGGTTGCAGCTTTCCACATGATCAACTTGCTTTTTTGAGTGACCTTTCTTAATAACTGCATGAGGCTTGCTTGATTTACAAAACTTTTGAAAGTGCCTCCATTTTTTTACACTTTTGGCATTGCTGACCAAATGCTAAGCACTTCTTTGTTTTAGACTCACCACACTTGCTACAGTTAACAATAAGACTTGACTTGGGTTTTGCGGACTCACCCTTACACTGCGCTGAGCATGTCCATTTTGCTGAGCTAGTCTTAGAACTTGTTAGAAAGTTACGGGACCTCCCTCGGAATCCCACAAGGGTTGAAGCTGCCATGTGCTTAGGCCTGCTTCTGTTAGCCACATGTTACATGCTGTCTATGTTTGCTCTAGAGGCTGCTGAAACTAAGCTCGTCACTTGCAAGCATACTTGTGTGCCTTTCTGTGAGCTCATGGATTTGACTAACCTCTTATACCTTTGCTCAACATTAAATCACTGTCACGAAGGAAAATCTTTCTCAGTGCAGCATTATTAACACCACAACCAATCCTGTCCTTAATTAAATCATCTTTCAAATCACCAAATCTTTACATTTTATCTTTATTTCTCAAGTTAGTGATATATGCTGCAAAGGTTCCACATGGCTTTTGGTCTATTGTATAAAATAGGTGCTTCTCTAACATAACATGTCTGGCGGTTGCACATTTCTCTAAATATTTCTCTAAATTTTCATTTCAAGTACTCAGGGTCTTCTCTTGATTCAGCTGGTACAACAATATGGCAGCTATCTCCCTTTCCTGCACATACTGCTGGTGCCTACACAAATGAATGCTCTCTTTCAATGGCTTCTGACCCCACCAGGTTAAGCAAAATGAATGCCCTTGTATGTGCATCTTTGTCAGGAAAAGCTGTTTGCATGAAAATATCATATTCCTGTTAAAATACCCTCCAATTCTCTGCAATATTATGATCAAACACAAGTGGACTGAGTCTTCGAAATGCCTCCACCATATCAACACATATTAGTGAAGGTGCTTGAAATTATGTACAAACATACAAATATATATATATATATATATATATATATATATATATATATATATATATATGCTCAATAGCACAACAAACTCTTTGAAATAACTACTTTGCGAAATAAGTCTCTGTAGCAGACTATTACTTTAAAACCACTGTTTTCTGCAAAATCACTCATCAGTTTAAGGAATTCTTTGAAATGACTGTAGTTTGTGAACAAACTGCACACAGCAGAAGAGGCTCAGAGTAAGAAACACTTCAAAATGAATGCACTTTGCAAATAAACTGTATATAGCACAAGAACCTTTTAAAATGGTTGTACTTTGCGAAATAACTCTGTACAGTGTAAGAAACACTTTGAAATGGCGACACTGAGAATAAATGTACACAGCACAAGAAACTTTCTCAAAATGGCTGCACTTTGCAAAATAACTGTACTTTGCGCACAGCAAACTCTTTGAAATAATTGCACCATAATAAAGCACACACACTGCACACTCAGATACTACAAACAACTCTAGTTATGCTTTGAATGGCTTTGGTCAGTGCGAAATAGTTTATGCCCAAACATGGTATTTTACTAAAAACATGCAGTCGCCTTGCTCTTTAAGCTTATTTTACCATTTTATCGTATTTGTTATGCCCATTTAGTCTCTTATCATGCTCATTATACCTTTCTTGTGTTTGTTTTACTTTAAACATGCACGTTATGCAAACCAAAGGTAATTCTGAGCCCCATATGACTATTTCTGATAGTTTTATCAAATAATCATGGTTTTGAACATCGTCTAATTAATAATGTGTTCTGTGCCCTTTGTTTGAGAAATGAGTTTTGTGCTACTCGTTTCATTAATAATGTGCTTTGTGTCTTATGAACGTTCTGTTTCCTTTGCAAAATAAATAATCTGTGCAAGTATTGGTTCCCTGAAGTTCTTTTTTGGCCCTTTTTAATTGTTTGAGCACTGTATCACCCAACCTGCTCAATATACCTTTAACGTCAACTCTGCACCTCGTGGCTTGAAGAAATTGCACTCTCAATCTCACTTCTGACACCATATCTCTTGTCCGGTCAGGATAAAACAGACCAACAGTTGTGGGTTTGGTTCAAGCAGATTTATTTCACACAAACACATCAGGAATGAGGCTTAGTAACAAATTTAAATAAACTTATAAACAGACTATCTACCACACTTATACATGTTAACATTCTGGCTATTCTCTCAAAATGGCACTGCTGCCTGTACATATGTTCACTATTTTTATGTACATGCCTACATCAGGAAATGCTTCTTAAAGTTACACACAAAAGCTCTGTTCTACAGCCCAGGTCACCCTTTGGCAGTTGCTAGTAAATTGGTCAGGTAATTAAATTTGGGCACCATGCACACATTGCAATAAAGAATTATACTCTTTTATCAAAGGCTTATAAGTAACTCAGTCATGAAGTTTGTTGGACTATACAACCATGATCAGTGTGAGGGATTCTTGATGGTGCCATTTTTCCAGTTGTAATAAAGGTCACTCTTCCAGAGGAATATTTATGATTTAGTTACTTCTAATGTAATGACATCTGAGTACGTACATACATAGACACAAATATATATGTATATGTATTTGTTTACCTACCATGAGAAATCGCAGCCATCTTAAAGAAGTTAAGCAAAACAAAGTTTGATACTCTGCTCATTCTAATAGCCATGACAGGCTATTGTGGAGTCCCTGCTGATGCAGAACTATATGTCTGAAATACAAATGACATTTTCTGTTAACACTATCTAGACAAAATATTCAGATATTCCATTTAAACTATACGCAAGTTATGTTTGGGAACAAAGGTAATGGAACAACTATTCCAATGAGAAAAGGTGATATGCATCGAATAAACATTTCCAAAGTGCAAGATTTTGATAGATTAAAAATGACAATAGGGAAGCAACTAGAATAATGAGATGAGACTTCTGAAAGTTCAAACATGATTGTGTTTTAATTTATTTCAAGAAATAGCATGAAGTAGAAGTTTTAGCTGATCCCATAGAAAACGCCCTTCTGATTTTATATGCATAAATTGATGCCGCGGTGGTACAGCAGTAGCATTGTTACCTCACAGCAGGAGGTTCTCCCGTTCGATTCTCGGCTGGGCTTGGGAGTGCCTTCTGTGTGGAGTCTGCATGTCCTCCCCGAGGTTGGGTAGCGTTCGAAAGACATGCGTGCATAAATGGGCGTTCCTTCGTGAAGGTTGGGCATCGAGCTGGCACCTCGGCGTTTTGTAAAAATCTACTGCCAATCATTAGCGGACCAGAGTTCCGCTGTGGCGACCCCTTACCGGGAAAAGCCAAAAGACAAACAACAACAACTTTGACTATGCATAAATTACCTGCAAATAAAAGTTGTAATGACCATTTCTTAATATAAAGTATTTCAGATTTTTCTCATAGTAATCCTCCTAAAGACTAATTAGTTTCTCACTGGGAACACCTCTGATTTTTGACTATGATCAAGATAAAGAAAGTCTATAAACAATACTGTATTTTCACTTGCTTCATGTAAACACAGTGTGTCTTGCAGTCCAGACCAATGAGTATTTAAATGTAACCATTGGTTTGATGGAGCCTATGTCACATTTTTAGGCAAGTCAGATGAGTTTAAAGTCTCCATGGATTTTATTTATGTATGTATGTATGTATGTATGAACTGTATTTGTTTTTATCTATCTGTTTGCTTGAAATGTATTAGCCATTAGTTGGATTATGCCCATGTTCCATTTTAGGCAATAGATAGGAGTTAAAAGTCGTCACATAGATCAAATAAATAAGTAGTATCATAGAATTCACAAAGGGCATGAAATATTTAGAATAAGGTGTTGAATCCCAAGGGTATAAATTATACTGCTTGGAAAAATTCACAACAATCTGTAAATGTGATGTGAGTCTGTAAAGAAGTTTTGAAGATAATTGTGGAACTCAGCTCTTTGATATGGTTGGATAAGGAACTACATAATGTAAATGTGGCACATGAAAACATGAGAAACTAGGATCCTCAGACTTGTAAGTAGCAATTTAGAGTAAAAACAGAGATATGCAAGTATCCATTTGAAAGTAGTACTGACACAAAACAGGAGTAGCATCTGGTTGGAGAAGGGCAAAGACATGGGTGTCAATGGAGCCAAACATGGGAGAACTGGGTATATCTCAACCCATCAGATAAAGTAAGTATGTCAGTTACAAATCAAGCCATGTAACAATAGATCAGATACTTTCAGATGTAGATTGTCACCTCCCTCAAGTAACTAGTTGTTGACTGGACACACCCAGGATGTTATACTGTAACTGGATGTGTAACATTTCATCTGTGGCAAAGTATCTTACCATGCGTGTCTGTCCATCTCTCTCACTTACTCACTCACTCATACACACACAGCCCCTGATGACAAATATCTGTAACAGTCATCTGTTACTAAATGACACACACATGCAGTTTTCACCTTTTAAATGTGCACATTTCAGCTTTTGACAACAATCAAGTGAAAGAAATTTTGTTTGTTATAACAATATATTCTGCTATATTTATTCCAATGTAAACATATACACACATCCAGGTATACCCCCCCCCCCCCATCCGTGACTATTTAAATTTGTTCAAATGTCTGTAAATCAATCACTTTCACATACAGATTAACTCTCAAATTACCACTTACAGACAAGGTACACATCAGATGCCTGACTGCAGTCAAATGAAAGAAGTCTTGCCACGATTATGTATTCAGCTTCTTTCACATAAACAATACAAGCCAATATTATTTACAAATGAAGGTAAATTGGTTGCTTTTAAACACAGACTACATCCCTGCTACTACTGTTTCACTATGCACAGCCTAGAGGTTTGACTAAGATCAAGAGAAAGAAAATCCACCTCAAGTAATGTATATCAGGATATGTGACATACAGAAACAGCTTCCAACTCATATGCATTTAACTGTGACCAAATAACAGTAAATACATTGCACTCAGCTGAAGACTACCACCTTGCCATTTCTGACTTGATGCATCTTGGATATTTTGTTGTGATCAAATTAAATGAATTATGTGCATAGTAATGTATTTAGCCTCTTTCACACACACACACACATATATATATATATATATATATATATATATATATATATATATATATATATATATATATAAAGCCTCGCTCATGCATGTTTAACTGTGATTAAATGAAGGTAAGTTTGCTGCTTTCAAATACAGACACCTTTTGACTAGAGAAAAAAGGAGGGGTTTGATAGTCAGTGAAATGAAAGAAATACTACCCATCTATTCCAGAGGATTGTAGCCCCCCAAACATCTCCAACGCCCAGGTGAGAACTGCCCTCACTAAGGCAAAAAACACAGCATCCATGGGACCGGATGGTGTCCCCGGCTGTGTGCTTCATGAACTCAATGAGGAATTAAACCCACAGTTAGGACAGCTGTTTAATCTTAGCCTCACCTCAGGATACGTACCCAAGGAGTGGCGCCTGGCACTGTGGTCCCACTTCATAAGGGCGGTGCCTCCACAGACCCTGGAAATTACCGCCCCATTAGCTTGACAAGCCTTATCTGCAAAGCCATGGAGAGGATCATAATGGAACTCATAAATAAAGACATAGGGAACTTGCAGACTTTGGATCCAACTCAGTTTGGCTTTGTCAAAGGCAGATCCTGCCTCTTAAACTTGGTTGACTTTTTCGAGACAGTCACCAAGGCCATTGATGAGGGAAAGGCAGTCCATACAGCCTACCTCGACCTGGCAAAGGCCTTCACACAATACCCCACTCAGGTATCATCGAAAAACTCATCAGCTTGAATGTAAACCCATACATCACAAGATGGGTTGCAAACTGGCTAAGTGACAGAACCCACAGGGTCAGAGTTGCTGGAGCCATGTCAGACTCAAAGCCTGTCACAAGTGGTGTCCCACAGGGCTCAGTCCTGGGTCCACTCTTGTTCGGCATCTACTTTTCTGAAGTACAAGCAAACACAGGAGGGTTATGGCTGACAAAGTTTGCAGATGACTGCAAACTGGGCCATAGTCGAAAACACATCTGACACAGATATCCTCCAGAAGGGCCTCACAGAAATGGATAACTGGTGCCAGAGCCATGGCCTGAAGTTAAACGCCAAAAATGCATAGTCATACCCTTTGGGAAAAACAAGGCTACCCCTAGCTACCATATAGGTGGCAATCCACTGAGCACAGAAAAAGTCATCAGAGATCTGGGGACCCAGGTTGACAGTAGCCTTCGCTTGACACTCATGTTGCTAAAGTAGTTAGGAAAACCTTCTATATCACCCACCTGATCATGAAGGGATTCACATCTAGATCAAGGGAGGTCATCGTCCCCTGTACTCATCACTTATTAGACCTATGATTGAGTACAATGCCCGTTCGAATGTATCTGACCAGACACCTGCTGCAGCTTGAAAGGCCCCAAAAGTTCCTCACCAAAAGGATAAAGGGTCTCAAAATATGTCTTATGCTGCCCGACTGAAAGAACTCCAGCTCTATTCAGTCTCATACCGCTTGCTCAGAGGTGACCTGTGCCTGACATATAAGGCCATGTCAAACCCAGATTTGATGAATATGCTTCACCTCAAAAATCTAGATCCTCAGAACCACAAGGGCGGAGACTTAAACCTTGACACGGTTATAAATAGAACGTGCTGGAGGGACAGATTCATCACCCAGAGACTCCCTATGCTGTGGAACAAAATCCCGGTACATGTGAGGCAGAGCACCTCTCTGGTCTTGTTCAAGAGGAATCTTGACCAATGGATGGGAGATTGCAGATATACCCCAGGGATTACTTCAGCGTCACTGCTTGACAGAGGCACAGCAAAATGATAGGCATAGTTTTTATTCAAACTAAAGGGGTGGCGAAAGCCACATAACTATGGGCTAGGCTTATAAATGCCCTTGGGCAGATAGCCTAGTATGAACCTATAATAATAATAATAATCATGCAGTCAGATTCAATCACAAGTACAGACCCCTTATCACTCCCCACCTCTATTTATGTGTGATCATTTTGGTTGCCCCCCTCAAAATAAATAAATACAAAATAAAACTGAGTTTGGTGACAGGCATGCCTTCACCCCTGATCCTATAGCCCACAAGACATGCAGTAGCTTTTCTGCCTCCATTAATGGTGGTGATAGGAAGTAGCTCTAAAACAGATCATATTTGCTAGTGGTAAGAGCAAACAGCTCGACCACATGGTGGTACTGACAGAACTGTAATATGCCACTTGTCTAAGGCATGTCAAATGCTAATGTGCACTGAAACTAAAAAACAAGACTATAATGTTAACTAGTTTCATTACAGTCTTGCTTCAGGGTCTATTTCAGGCATGCTTTTTTATGCATTCAGCTAATGCTTTCACATAATTTAGCCTGTAGCAAAACACAGATATGCAAATAAAATACACAACTGATGCACATTTTCCTGAATTATCCAACTGCAGTTTCAAACACTCTGGATTCATGTCAGCTGTGTGACATAAAGGAATAAAGCCCTTGCTATAGTGCAGGAAATCTGGATTTAAATCTAAATGATAAATAAAATCTTAAAAACTGTACATAGTGCTATGCTTAA
The DNA here is from genome assembly GCF_019279795.1 of Protopterus annectens. NCBI lineage: Eukaryota > Metazoa > Chordata > Ceratodontiformes > Protopteridae > Protopterus > Protopterus annectens. Next base: position 396,167,133 of record NC_056749.1, read on the forward strand.
TGTACATCTGGCTAATTTCTTGACTGTGAATGTAAAACGATTGCAGGACGGTGCTAAGAAGAACAAAGTAAAGTTATTCAATGTTATATGCAACTTCATTAACTCTTATGCCATAGCTTTTGTGCAGTTTTGAATGTGATGTATTTAAAAGGGCTCTTATTCTGTTGTCATTTTGTGTGCTTTCAAAAATTCTTTTAGGTTACAGTGATTTCCTCAGGTAAAATGCAGATATCTGTTGCATATGGCATTGCTGCTAGTCAGAGAAAAAGGACTGCAAAAATTTGCATTCTAATGTGTATTTTACTCTTTCTTTAAAATAATGTAATGTATGCCTTGCATATTATATGTGTTTGCTCCATTTTGTATTGGGAAACATATTTGCTTGCTTTGTATTATGGTAGTTTGATTGTGTTATTAAGATTTTATAGTACAGGAGGTGTAGTTACATAGGCCATTGCCTATCTTTACAGAAGTAATCATAATGATTATAAAATTATAGAGAAGAGAGTGCCATAGGTTTGGGACACAAAATATGCTTCAGTCACATTCGTTGTTAAATGCTGCATTTAGTAAGAGGATGGTTAGCCAAGTGAGTCTGCTCAGTATTTATATCAGTTCACAGTTTTGGAAAGTTTTAACGACCAAATAAAGTAATTTGCTACCTTTTCATTCACACCCACATCCATTTATCATCATCAGAAAGTTGTGGATTTTTCCCACGCAAAACATGCACACATTTCTATTGTAAAACGTTTGCACAAGCAGAAAAAGAAATAAAAGGCCTTTTTATGTGTCTCCATTACAAAAGTATCAAGGAAGGCAGAAGAGCTTTCTTTTAATGAAAATACAAACCACTGGGAATCTTTTCCATGGCTAATGAAGAAGTAGCTGAAATCAGTATTAAACTCTGCTCAGTTTTCTTGTGTTCCTGTAAAAGAAACCTATGAATCCGAAACAGTATTTTAATTATGCAGTTTCTGCGTATTACTCTGCTCAGTCTTAATTGAGGGCTCGTTTCATTGTATTTTTTTATAAAAAGAGTACAAGCAGAAACCTTGTACCAAGAGAGAAAAAAAATAAAAATGAAGTGTCTGTCGTTTAACCTGAACAGCAAAGGTGGAAGTTTCGTTGCAATGGGTTATCTTTTCTGCATATACAACTTTTTGCCAAAGTAGACAGAATGGCAACGTGTGATATGTAATAATTAAACTTTTCGTTACAAATGCAAGTTGTGTTGAAATCAACTACTACTTCTGTGGACTATGGATCTACCTTACTGATTTTGCATTGAGAAATTTCAGTGGACAGCGCATTAAAATGCCTTCACCTTAAAATACAGAGGTGTTTCAAGAGCTAAACTAAGCTAGTATCATCTCTCACATAAGATCCAACTGAAAAAAATATAGACTGTTGGTATTACGTTACGTGATCATTTCAATTAGAAGGTGCAGGCGTCACACACAAATAGTAAGTCAGTTTTTGTTGTGACCGTCTGAGCGCAGTAATCACAATTGCTGCTTTTCAGGAATAATATGGAATGAAGCACTGTAGGTTTGCTTAGCAACAAACCTTGCAATGGAACTCTAGTAACAGACCCAAAAGTCAAGATGAAGCCTGTAAGCTGAACTACCATGCAATATTCGAACTGTAGGTCTCTTCTGCAGCAGACCCAAATACAACCACTGCACCAAACAGTGGCGTGGTTAGTTCTGATCTTCATCAAACCATTTAGCGGACTGCAAACTGTCTGTTTTTAAAAAGCACTAGAGAATCTTACACTACTTAGTGTCCTGGTTATTTCAACAGTCAACATAATTTATTACGGTGTTGTATTCTCACATATCTAACAACACGCTAGGTTGCAGTGAAGAATATACGACTAGTTAACATCGTCACGGTTACTGTTATAATGCTCAATTGACAAACTCCTGATGCTACTAGGACGTTAAAAAATATGCTGACTGTGTGTTTCTGACGCCCTTACACTATGCTGCACATGTATGTGAATAGCTTTAGTCTCATAAGAAAAAAATAAACAAACCTGCCCTTACTGAATCAGAAACCAATGATCTTGAGCTGTAGCAAGAGTCATTCTACACCCGAGAAGGCGATTGTTAAGCTCTTTCACAAATTAATTAAAAATAGGCTCAAAACACCCCTGATTTGAGCCACACCTGTGAACCAAATTTTATTGGCTGGTTAAAAATATCCAACATGTTAATAAATTATGCTGACTATCCTAATTGTTTTATTATATGACTTGCTGATTGGGTTGATGTGTTGATCCATTGGGAGACAGTAATTTAAATAAACTGAACCAGTTTCAGATATTTATAAAGTTGATAGAATTTTAGATTTTAAATCTATTTGTCTCGAAACTGCCTATCAATGTACATTTAGAACTTAATGCGGTATTCACAAATTACTACGTTACTTTAATTTTCTTTCATCCTTTCAAATAATCTTACAAAAAATAATCGTCTGGCGTGGGCGGTCCCTGTGACCGTTCAATTTCCCCTTCTCTTTGTGCTCTAGCAGGGGAATGTCAGAGCTGATCTCGTAGTGCCATTGGTTCATGTCTGGTTTGACGTCACAATCATGATTAGAATTGATGATCGGACATGCTGATTTTATTGTCTGACGCTGGGACTGGGGAAAAATCTGGTGAATTCGAACGTCCTTGTGATTTCGGGGATATTAAGGTACGCCCAAATGATTACTACCTGATTTCAACGTTCGAGATGGTTAATGTAGACGAACTAGAAGATGAATTAGTTGTGTCACGAGCAAAAGCCGTCAAGTTTGTTTCCTATGTTGGCGCATGGCCTCTAAGGCCTTGGAATTCCAACTGCAACGGCAACTAATGTCCTAGTTACCGGACTTGGGAAGACGGAGACTAGTATAAGCCGCTATCTTAAAATTATATGAACGGCTCCATTGACCTCTGTGGCTTTGATCTGGTAGTGGTTTTATTTAGTCAAAGGATTCTCTTTGCAAGTTGAATCGAGTAGAAATGTTCCTTTAGAGCTGCAACAGGAATCTGAGCACAGGGAGTGCAACAGCCATGCGCAGTCAGAGAATGTGCGTGGTAGGCTGGATGTATGACTGGCTGTTTAGTAGTTTGCATAGTTACGGTTTTCCACGATAAGCTCATTAGTCATTTGCAGTTTATTTATGCAAAGTACAGCTGTTGTTTTTACTTGGCGTTCGCTTTTTTTTTAAGTTTGTGCAGTGTACTTTTTCTCTGCAGACAGTGGTGTTTCCAGTAGCCATTAGCCCCATATGTGGGGGTTGGGAGTCTGAAGCGGCTCATTAAAACACTGTAAGGTTTAGACAGTCACACACGTAATCATAAGATGAGTGTTGATTTTACACCCCCACCCCCCATGAGTTGAGTGCTTGTCATTCTGAACCTGGGTATGAATGGCAGTATGACAGTGCAAAAAAAGTACCTAGTTGTAAAATTTAAGTCGTAAATACCGTGTGCATCTGTGTTGTTTATGTTTTCCTTTGGAAGGTGAACGTATTTTTAATTCTGCGTGCAAACTACAGCTGGCAAAAGTCTGGCTCCAGCTGTGATAATTGTAGTAGCAGCGTGCAGTTCCGAGCAGCTTATGAATGAGTTTTTTTAAGTCTCCATCGAGAGGCAGGGACAGTAATTTTCTACAGGAGAAGATTTTTTTTAGAAACTGATTAGAATTTTTTGTATGGCTCAGTCTCCCAAATTTCTTCAGAAGCGCGTACTGTGAAAGTCAAAGGCTTGCTAGATAGGGAATGGTCTTATTACAGCCATTTTTTCGGCTTTTGTTCATATAAAATTTATTTTTGCAAAAGTTTTGAAATCGCATTTATACTAAACAAGGCAAACAGTAATTTATTTTTTACAAACCATAGCAATCTTGAAAGAGCAGACTAAACAATTTCCTGTTCTGTGTATACATTCCTTCATAGTTTTATAGGATAGTTCCCTTGCATGCACAACACTCAACATCTTTTAAACATCTGCTGACTATATTCACAAATAACCCGCCAATTCAAAACGCTACACTACCTTCTGTGCTTGCAATACAGCAGCATCTGTGTATTTTTAAAGCTCTGTACACTTTGGTAGTTCTTGGGGATTTTACTGTGGGTAACTTGTGACATAGAGTTCACTGTCCCATAAATAAGCAGTACACAGTTTAATTGCTGCTTTTCTTCCATTATGAACGTATGTGTGTATATATATATATATATAAGTGTGATTGTTCTTTAACTATGTACTGATTATGGGGTGTTGCTGGATATGTTTTTTCATATATATATTGTTAAAAAACATTTAATAAAAGTGTGTATTTGGTGTTCATAAATTTGCACACAGAGTGTCAGAGAAGGTGATTTAACTATTCATTTTATTACATTTTTACATTTTCAGTTTCATGTGATTACTGAGGATAACTGAAGTAAGGATATCTGTGCTTGCTCTTCCTAAGGATGACTGTGAAATTGTGTGCCTAGAGTAGGGTATTGAGATGCATGCTGTTCTGCTATGAATCCACCTTTTTTTTTTTTTTTTGGTTTTCTCTAAAAAAAAGGGGGGTTGCAGTTAGCAGTTTGTTCTCCATTCAGGACCACTGTATGTGAATTCCAGCACCAGACCTTTTTCCACCTGATTGCTGTCATAGATGGGTATATTTTTTTTGTTTTATTTAATTTCTGAAGACCGCTATAGAATAAACCTACAAAACATTCATTCCTGTAGTTTTGGCAAAAAAGTACATTTTCATCCCAACAAAGCGATAATGAAAGTGGTGGTATTCAGTGGTTGTGGGGCTGCATCATTCTTCAGTTGTAGCTTATAGTGGTTACATTTGCTCCCCATGTACCGGTATGCTTCTGGAATGAGTGAGCGTAGGTCTAGGTAGAGTTGGCTATAACCCTGTGAACTGCGTCCTACATTAAGGAACCACTCTCTGAGGGTACTGAAATAAGAAAAATTGGCTTTATAAGGCCTATGGTAGGGTAAGAGCAGTTGATGGTATCTGTGTCTTTTTACATATTGCTTTCAGCAGTTCTGTTTATTCTGCCACAGATGGGTTCTTCTAATAAGTAAGGGAGGGTAATTTACTTATTTATGCTTTAACTGGATTAACCCTACTGGGCATGGGCCATTTGCACATTAGGCCTGGGGTAAAGTCTCTGTATTGCACTAACATATAGACATATGTAATATAATGTTTAATTTAATAGAGCACATCGAACATTTTAGAAATACCCATACACAAAGATTAGGGGAGATAACAGGAGAGAAAGCTGAATATTTAGACTACTGAGAAGTATGGCATTAATAAGTGAAACAAATGAACAAGTAGATAAAATGGACAGTTTATACATGCTGTACATTTGTAATGACATTTGGATAAGTCATGTGGGGCTGTATTACTTTCTGTCTACATCTGTAAAGTGACAATAGGAATACTGGTCAGCAGCTGAATTCAAGCAAAAGAGGTTAAGGATACAGGATTTATATGTAGAATATATATTTTTATGAAGTCCATTCTTCTAGCAGTACAATTAACAGTATTTCATTTAAAGGAAAATTCCACTTTAAAACTGGAAAAATATTTATTGTGACTTTATATGCTGTGTAGTTCTAATGCATTAGAATCACTCTGTACTTCTTTGTATTTTTATACTCCTAAAATGCCAGTTGCAAAACTTCTGACTTGATTTTTTTGTCCAATACTGTGACATGGCTTACACATTATAAATGTGATTTTTTTCCTCGTTTTATTACAGTGACTATGCTGTGGCTTATTGATTTTAAGACAATGCTCCAATACACAGTTTGTACGTATTTTTAAGTGATTATTTTAAGAATTTAAAAGTCTTTGTCTGTTTACAGTTTCATCAGTATGAAGCAGGTGATATATATGAGTTTAAGTGTTTAGAGCTGTAGCCCTTTTTAAAAAAAAAATCAAGATTCCAACTCCACATTCTAGCAAGGTGTGAAAGTTGTCAGCTTTGCTCATTGAAGAATGACTGAAACTTGTTGCTTCAAAGAGATTTAGGGCAACAAGCAACATTTCAGCGGACAAACCAGCAGTACTTTATCAGTTTGTTTATGCAATGTTGAAGTATATCTCATCCCTGTTCTGTGCAAAGAATTCTCTAGCTCGCTATTTAAAAAAAAAAAAGCTTAACTTCAGCTGTTAGTAGCACCTTGCTGACATCAGCAAGACAGTTTCAGGATTTAAAAACTGTGGGTAGTGACCAACGCTGAAAACTACAGAATTTCTTTAATAATGTAAGATTTAAATATGAAAAAACGTCAACCTTTATGATATGTGGCAGGGAAACAAGTTAGGGTAATGATGTAGGGAGAAAAATAACTTGCGGATAAAGTTAATAATAGTGGAGAATGGAGTTTTCCTTTAGTATTTAAATAATGTTTTGGTTATGTAATGAGATGTTATGCAGATTCTAACCTCCATAATTATACACTCAGATGCCATTGTGGTTAGATGGTGCTGTGGCATAAGCATTTGTTGTTGCTGCACAGTAGCCAGGTTTTGTGAAATTTGGTAAGCTAGGTTAGTTTGGGTGTCACTGGCATCATCCGGCAATATGTTCCAAGTGTACAAGGTAGGGCATGACTTAAAGGCCTGTCTCTTGTTTCCTTGATGTAATGGGGACCTTTAATAGATTTGCATTAAAGGATCTCAGCAGTCTTGACTGGTGCCAATATAGCATATCAGTTTAGTCCAGGCAGAGCTTTCTGTGCAGGAGTTCATAACTGAATTATATTCAGTTGTTAATTTGTATTCAAGATCTGACCGTGTTTAGTTGTAGGATTCATGTTGGAAGCATTTCATGCCACTGTGTAACAAGTGTTCTCTAGCTCTCTGTGTGTGTGCATTGCCTTATAGGTTTGCTAGAACAGTAGCACCATAGAAAAGTTTGGAAACTGCCAAGGAGTTATTGCTGCTTTACTTTTAGGGATGAGTTGTTGCTTGGTTTGGTGTACTGTCTTTAGTGGTTTTTGTTTTTTGACTAGTTTAGCAGCTGTGTTAGCATGATCTTGGAATGATAATCTGTTTGTTACGATGCCCAGGTAATTCAGACTTTGTATAGTTTCCAGTGACCCATTAGTGCTGTTGATAAATTGTCTTGGACTAATGCAGAATGCTTAACATTATCCAGATTTTGTCCACACTTTGAAGTAGCCTACTGCCCCATTACATTAACAGTAGTAAGTTAAAATATGATTCTGGTGTGCTAGTAAGGTAAGTAGGTAGTCTGGGAGCTCTACAAGAAGGTCAGCTTATCAATATGCTCTGTAAAGGAATGTTTATCCGTGTTCTTATGGGGATAATTGGAAAAAATGGAGAAATCCAGTGAGGGACTAAAATTGTTAGTATGCATAGCTTTCTTTGTTAGGCAGATTACCAGCATTTCTGTGTTAATAGACATTGCACAGTTTATGTTGTTTTGAAACAAACCCAGGAATGTATGCGTAACTGTCTTCAAAGTTAACCTGTTTAGGAGCAGTAGATGGATGACCACTTCAGACATGTCGGACATATATTGCAATACGTCAGCTCTGCACGTTTATCTATCTAGAATGGTGACACTGTGATCACTTAGCCTGGCTCTCGCAGTTTTATTGCTGTAGTACACTGTAAGGTATGTCATGTTGGGAATGGGCTTTTGGTACTTGTAAAATACCCTTCACCATGGATTGAGGGTGCTGGTAAATGTGCATTTCTCAGGCTTTGAGGGGTCATGCCTTTGGGCATTAGTATAATCTTTTTCAGATTTCAGGGAGAGTGTTCTCCCTTATAAGTGTGTTTGCAATACAGCAAGGGGATATACAGTATGCAGGGCTTTTGCTCTGCTGTAAGAAGGTGATCTGATCAACAAATGTGGTTCCTTTTTTGTGTGTACAAGACTACTGCTACATTTGTGGGCTAAAATGAAAGGTAGGTGACAGGTTTGTTTATATTTTTCAGTGACATGTTTGCTGAGGCCATATTAATGCTTATTTTACTGAGTCATGGTTATGGAAGATGCTGGGAGTTTAACGGGGAGTTTGAGGGAGGAAAGATTCTGTAGTTTGTCTTGTCTGTTGTCCTTTTTATTTCCTTTCTGGAGCTTAGATGTGTTGGAGAAATGATAACTCATAGTGATTTGTTGTACTATGTGTGGTAAGTCTTATTTATTTTATTTATTTTACATTTGTTGACCGGGCTAGTCCAGCTGGATATATGTCCATTTTCAGTTGCGGCCCGGGGAGAAAAGCTCCAACGATATTACAAGTAATTCACAGAAACAGTCAATACAAGGTAAAAATTATTAACACATTGAGTCAGAACATGAGATATACATGCAGACAGGCATAGTCATAGCAGGAAATTGCATAAACAAAGTTTCGTAGATATTTGCTATACAAATTCTAAAATTATAAGTATATAATATGGAAAAAGGTGAAAAAGAAAATAATTAAAATATTTTAAAAAATATATATATATATATTTTTTTTACATATGTCTATAGGATGTTGTGTGAGGAAGAATTAAGGAGGAAAGGAAAAAGGAAGGTTAATTTGGGTTGTTACAGGAACAAAGCCAGTGTTTATTGAGATGTGTTTTCAGCTGTCTTTTAAAGAGTGGAAGACTAGACAAAGATGAGATATCAGATGGCAGTTTGTTCCACATTTTTCCAACAGCCTTTTTTGGCTGTCACCTGCAGAGATATTGGGTATGGTAATATTAACCAATAGTTTGTTTGAAGAGCGTAGGTGTTTCAAGTTATTATAAGGAGTAATGAGGTTATAGAGAATTGGTGTTTTTGAAGGCTGATATAGAATTTTGTGAGCAGTTAAGAGCTGTTGATAAATGAGCCTGTTAGGAAGTTCAAGCCAGCCTAGTCGTTTTAGGTTATGACAGTGATGGGTTCTGAAGAGGGATCCTGTGGAAATCGAGCAATATTATGGTAAGATGTAGCAAGTTTCTTGAGGTTATTTTTAGAGAGATTGGTATAAATAGTGGAAGCATATAGAAGGGTAGAGATAAGGTGAGAACTAGCTAAGGTGGTCCGAGCTTCAGGTGTAAGGAATGGTTTGATTCTATAAAGGGAACCAATCTTTTTGTTTATTACTTTTATTGTGTTGTTTATATGAGAATCAAAATTGAGATTGTTGTCAATAGTTATTCCTAGTAGTTTTGTAGTAGCATCAGGAGAAATCAGAGTGTTATCAGAGGAAGTAATAGAGAAATTAATAGAGCTTGATTTGTGGGTAGGTGAGAACAATAGCAACTTTGTTTTCTTGGGGTTGAGGAGTAGGCAACGGTCAGAGAACCAGTGTTCAACAGTGGAAAAAGCTTTTTGGGTAAGTGACAGGAGTTCAGTCTGAGAGGAAGCAGTGCAGATTATAGTGGAATCGTCTGTATATTGTATGCAAGTAGTGTTTGGAATAGCTGACAGGAGGTCGTTAATAAATATAGAAAATAGGAGTGGGCCAAGGATAGACCCTTGAGGTACACCTATTTGTTTCTAGTATAGATTTCTGAACTACTTGCAGTAGTTTTAGGAGCTCATATCCTTTTGTTTTATTGAGCCTTCAGTTTGCTTCCTTATTTGTTAACTTTCTTTTAAGGAAGGCAGAGTGGTATCCCGTGATCTGATATACTGAGAGGTATATTTAGGAAAGAGGCAGAAAAAAGTTTGAAAATATTTTGTTGGAAAATTCATTTTATGTAAACTAATTAAAATGGAAGAGCTAATGGATCCCATTTTTTACCACACATATTAAACAGTGTGCCTCCATAATCATCAGCATCACAAAAAATAGATGACATACCTGTGGAAGCCTGGAGGTGTTAGGTGAAATGGCAGTGGAGTTTTTAACCATATTGTTTAATGAAATTTTGGAAAGTGAGAGGATGCCTGAGGAATGGAGAAAGTGTTCTGGTACCAATTTTTAAGAATAAGGGTGATGTGCAGAGCTGTAGTAACTACAGAGGGATTAAATTGATCAGTCACAGCATGAAGTTATGGGAAAGAGTAGTGGAAGCTAGGTTAAGAAGGGAGATGTTGATTAGTGATCAGCAGTATGGTTTCATGCCAGGAAAGAGCACTGCAGGTGCGATGTTTACTCTGAGATTGTTGATGGAGAAGTACAGAGAAAGTTAGAAGGAGTTGCATTGTGTTTTTGTAGACTTAGAGAAAGCATATGACAGGGTGCCTAGAGAGGAGTTGTGGTATTGTATGAGGAAGTTGGGAGTGTCAGAGAAGTATGTAAGAGTGGTACAAGATATGTACGAGGGTAGTGTGACAGCGGTGAGGTCTGTGGTGGGAGTGACAGATGCATTTAAGGTGGAGGTGAGATTACATCAAGGATTAGCTCTGAGCCCTTTCTTATTTGCAGTGGTGATGGGACAGGTTGACAGACAAGATCAGACAGGAGTCCCCGTGGAATATGATGTTTGCAGATGACATTGTGATCTGTAGTGAGAGCAGGGAACAGGCGGAGGAGACCCTGGAGAGATGGAGATATGCTCTAGAGAGAAGAGGAATGAAGGTCAGCAGGACTAAGACAGAATGTATGTGTGCGAATGAGAGGAAGGATAGAGGAATGGTGAGGATGCAAGGAGTAGAGGTGGTGAAGGTGGATGAGTTTAAATACTTGGGATCAGTATTTCAGAGTAATGGTGAGTGTGGAAGAGAGGTGAAGAAGAGAGTACAGGCAGGATGGAGTGGGTGGAGAAGTCAGTAGTGATTTGTGACAGACGAGTACCAGTAAGAGTGAAAGGAAAGGTCTACAATAGGGTAGTGAGACCAGCTATTATATATGGGTTGGAGACAATGGCATTGACAGAAAGGCAGGAGTTAGAGCTGGATGTGGCAGAGTTAAAGATGTTAAGATTTGCACTGGGTGTGACAAGGGTGGACAGGATTAGGAAAAGTATATTAGAGGGTCAGCCCAGGTTGGAAGGTTTGGAGACAAAGCCAGAGAGGCAAGATTATGTTGGTTTGGACATGTGCTGAGGAGGGATGCTCAGTATATTGGGAAAAAGATGCTAAGGATGAAGCTACCAGGTAACAGGGAAAGAGGAAGGCCTAAGATAAGGTTTATGGATGTGGTGAGAGAGGACATGCAGATGGTTGATGTGACAGAGCAAGATGCAGAGGACAGGAAGAAATGGAAACAGATGATCCCCTGTGGCGACCCCTAACGGGAACAGCCAAAAAAAAGATGATGATATTTTCACTTTTCTTTGTTTCCGTAAACTGTTTGAACATGAAACTGTTGACTTTTTTCTCTGACCAGTAAATTTGTGTGCCATTCACAGGACTTTTATGTTCAGTTCCCACAAGATTCTTTCTTCCCCATCACTCTAGCCCCTTTTTGAAGGTGAGGATCCCACACTTTCCCTTTAAGGATATGCATGTTTTTTCTCCTATCTAACAAATCCACATATTGCTTTTTTTCCCCTTTATAATTCCCAGCACATCTTCCAAGGTCTGCGTAACCCTTGATTCTAACTTTCAGCTTATCATATTTTTGTCTGCTAATGTAATTAAAGCCACCTTGTGTCCTGACATTCTAGCCCCCCTACACCAGCTTAGGAACAACATGCCTTTAGTAACTTCCACTTGTCCATACAGTAACTGCTGTAGGACATTTTGCAATGCATCTTTAAACTCTATCAGCTCTGCACTTTCCCAAATAATATGCTTCCTGTCTCTTCTGTTGCTCCCTGCACATCTCTAACAGTTACTCCTGTCTTGAGGGAAAATCCTTTGCACTCTATGTTGGCACCAGTCAAGACTGCTGAGATCCTTTTAATGCAAATCTGTTAAAGGTCCCCATTACATCAAGAAAACAGTCACATATTCTGAAGCCCTGCACATTTCCCCCTATTGATCCTTTGTAATTTGTTACCCAGATTTTTTTCCCAATCTTGCCTGATGTACACTGCTGTCCTCCCTACTAGTGATCCCCTTTTTATATCCCTTTCAATTTTTGGTTTAGCCAAATATTTTGCCGGGGTGGCCACTCACCCATCACCCCCCCACCCCTTTCTTTCTGAGTTTATTCTATTACTCCCTGATATAGGAGCCTAGTCCTGCCTGAGTTTCTCTGACTGACTTTCATAATTATCATGTGCACTTCTGTACTCCTACTTGTTATCCCTTTTTTATCTCCATTTCAACTCTTGGTTCAAACAGATATTTTGCTAGGGGTGGCCACTCACAAATCACTCCTCCACCCCCATCTCTGTCTGTCTGTATTCTGCTATTACAACCTGATATGGGAACCTATCTGTATCTTGTGATTTAAATAGTTGTTTTGCTTTCATGCATTCTGTTACTTTTCCCCCTAGGTAATTTGCCATCAGTAGCTCTGTTCCATGGCAAACTTCATCTAGTTAGTTCCTGATGTTTTCTCTGTACTCTCTATCCATTTGTTTGAGAATCCTGTCATCAAAATCTGCGTTTTCCAGCACCTCACTAGCTTATTTTTCTGTATACTGTCTGCCACTTACTTTGTTGTTTAGTATTCTCCACCAATGCCTGCTTTCAATAAAACAATCCATCAGTGTATATGCTAAGTCTCTCTTTGCCTCATCATTGCATGTTCACGTTTCAGTTTATATCTCTCTACTTACACTATATGTGACAGCCTTAACTGAGTGACTTCACTACCAGTTTAGATCAGGCAACTCCGAGCTGCCATTTTCTGTCACTAGGATCATTTTATTCCGCATAATATCAAGATTCTATCTTTTCCAAATAAAGTTCCTCGGTTCTTTCTTTCCAAAATATATTATCCAGTTAGTAGAAATACACTTGGCAAACATAGAGTCAAGGGCAATGAAACATTTTTTTCTGCCTGTTTCTTACTATTTAGATCCATAATCAAGAATTTCCTCTTCCTTACCCTTTGGATTATCTGCTGCTTATTTGCCTCTCACAGTTCCTTTACCACTTCTTAATAGTGAGTCTTTCCTAAGCCGTAATTCTAGTCATTTTTTTTTCATCCTTCCAAAGGTATTAGAATTACTGCATTAATTTGAATGCAGGTACATAGTTTAAAAATATGGCTTTCATTTTATATACATTTATTTTATAACCCGCAAAACATATGGAACTGTCTCCAAGTATTCCGCACTACAGGGCCATCATGTTCTGGATTTGTCAGGCATGTTAAGCCACCAGCAAACAATGCTGTTTGTTCCAGTTGCCCTTTCCTCGTATACCCTTGGATACTTATACCTCTTATTTTCATTGCTAATTGCTCTGCTTATAGATATATAATATATTGCAAACAACCACAGTCACAAGGCATCTGCGACAGCTGGAAAGGCTGCAGAAATACCTCACTAAAAAAAAAATCACAGGCTTGAAGCAGATGCACTGTGCTGACCATCTAAAAAAAACTCCAGCTGTACTCTGTGGCATATCGTCTACTCGGAGGCGATCTCTGTGTAACATACAAGGCCATGTCAAACCCTGAGCTGTTGGACATGCTCCACTTAAAGAAATCCCAATCCCTAAGACCACATATTCCAGGGATCTAAACCTTGTCATCACAATGAACAAAATATGCTGGAGGGATAGGTTCCTGACCCAGAGACTCCCCATACTCTGGAATAGACTGCCCATACATGTCAAGCAGAGTGCCTCCTTGGCCCTCTTCAAAAGGAACCTTGATGATTGGATAGGAAATTCACCCCGGGGATCACGTCAGTCACCCTGCTAGACAGGTGTCCAGGGAAGTAAATATTGTGGGAAGAAATATCCAGGGAATTGTTATGGCTAGGCTTGTATAGACCCTAGGGCCGATAGCCTAGTACCAAGCTATGAACCATGGGGAAAGAGGGCATCTTTGCCTGACTCCCCTAGACAAACTTAATTTGTTAGACAAAATCCCTCCCCGCTAGTTTTGCCATTGCTAATGTTTGTATATATTTGTAGCACTATGATCACTTAAAGATGATATTCTTTTCAACATTGATAAAGTAAACCTTTCAGGAGCACTCTTCTTTGACATTACCAAAGCTTTTGATCTTATTGACAAACTCTTGTTCCTTTATTCCTTCCAAGAAATCGGACCAAGCTCCAGCACTGTCACCTGATTCCAAGATTTTTTAACAAATAGGTATTTCATAGTCAAAATAGTTCATCCTGTCACAGCACCCCTTAACAAAGAAATGCCCCAGAGCTCCATACTCTCCTCACTGTTGTTTTTGAACTTTATTAACAAACTTTCCTCTGACCTGTCTAGCCTTCCTTTCACTCGTTATGCACAACATGGTATAACACAGGTATCCTTCAATCTAGTCCTTCACATTCAAGCATTCAAACCAGCTTAAATCTGAAGTCCACTCCCTTAATTCCTGGCTAAACAGCCAGAAGCTACACCTGTACCCCACCAACAAAAACTATAGTATTTGGAACCTCAGAAAAGCTAAAAAAAAATCATAAAAATCTCAACATTGAAGATCAAAATAATACCTCAGTAGAAACAACCGTATCCTTTTATATACCTAGGTTTATGGCTCGACCAGTCACATAACTTCCAAAGTAATTTTGAAAATACTGGGAAAAACATCAGTTTTCTTTATTGTAGTATAATCTTCTCCCTCTCCCTACTCAACTTGAATACATGCTCTTCATCATAACCACAGCCTCTCTCTCTTTCTCTCTGTCTACATATGATATATGTGCGTGTACATATATATAAAATCGCCCACTCTGCAGTCCATGAAAACAAAATCTGCCAATTAATTTCCAACTGCACCCCGCTGCACTACTCTTTCAAAAGCTAGATGGCTCCCAGTCTCCTACAGAGTTGAGCTATTCCTAGGGTCTCTACTTTTAAAATACTACAACCAGGTGCCATCACACCTCTTACTGTCAAACTCCATAATACAAAACACCCAGAAGAATATCCGCAACCTCTCCCATTCAACTTCCTCACTCCGGACCCCCCAACCAAACTACACTGTATCAACCACTCCTTCTCCATTCTTGCACCCAGACTCTGGTAATACCTCCCCCTCGCCTAAAAGAAATATCCTCTTTCTCTTCTTACAGATCACAACTCAAAAGACACATCCATCAAAAATCTGACTGCAAGACTTTCCCACTGGGCACATCAACTAACCCCCCCACACACACACACTTTATATCTCTTTGGGTTCCTATTGAATTGTCGACTGCTTAGGTTGTCAAATGCTTAATCATCGACACCTAACCGTCGAACGCTTACAATAGCGAACGGCCACATCATCAAATTCTTTCCTCGGGGAAAGAATTTGCGTGGTCGTTATCGGGGATTTGCCCTTTCCCCAGTGTAGAGCAATCTCGGAGTTGGCATATTTAGTTAGGGGGAGTGTGGGGGGCAAAGCCCCCCACTATGCTTGGATGTGTTTTGTTTACGGACGGCTACCCAAATTTTTTCCCCGAGGAAAGAATTTGATGATGTGGCTGTTCACTATTTTAAGCATTTGACGCCTGGGTGTTGATGGTTTAGCATTCCACAACCTAAGCTGTCGATGTTATGATATAGACGCATCTCTTCTACTTTGACTCTCTGTTTTTATTTGCTGCTTATTTGTTACTAAAATTCATTCATGTTTGTTTTTTCTTCTCCATTAATAATATTTGCTCATCGTTTCAATTGTCTGCCTATCTACTTTCTCTGATTACTCCATGTTTGTAAATTAGTTATGTTTTATTTATTTATTTATGTATGTATGTATTTTTTGTGAATTTCCTTACCTGTGCTGTGCCTGCAAATAGTCTGTTTTGATCAGTGTACTACCCCGATAAACAAACTCAAATAATTAAATAAATCAAAATAAATATCTTTCTTATTAAGTAAGAAATGCAAATTGTCATTATCCTATACATACAATTTTTACTTATCTTACCAGAAGTTTCTTCTGTTTCCATTCTTACCAGTAGTAATGATAACTTTTGTACTCTGCATTCTTTTGAATCATCAGTGTTCTGTTAATGTTGCCAGATGTCTCACTCCCTTTCACAAGTTCACGTTGATCTAGGTCTATCAGTTTTGACAAGACTCTTGTTAATCGTTTTTTTAATGTAAACATAAATAATTTGTAGCCATAATATTGAAATTGGAATATATGGGTTAGGCCTTAAAGGATCTTTATTTTTAAGTAAGATCACTATTGGCACTTTTTTCCAGGATTCAGGTATCTTCCCTTCTTTCAGTCATTTCTTCCATACCCTTATCAGTGTCCTGATGACTTACCTGTAGCCCAACTTTCCCATCACTATTCTTATTTCTTCTTGCTATATATTTTCAGTTAACTGTTGAGCTGCTAACTTTATCAGTTTTGGCAAGCTTAAGTTTTTTCACACAAAAGCCTATACTGATCATCCCATTAATCTGCTTTGTAAGGACTTTATTAAGATTACTAGATTATGCCCATAATTATTCAGGGCCTTTTAGCATTTGACTGGACTTAGGATTCCTCAGCTTTACTACTGCACTCTCATCTTTCTTCTACCTTAACCTCTGTACTAAACGTTTTTGTACTCTTAAGGTTATTGTCATTGAATAACTACCTGGGTGCCACTTTTCCACATTCATGCATATTTTCTAAATATTATTTTTAATATCTCCTTGGCACCTCTCAGCTGCTCCACTTCCTTATGAGTAAGGTTCTTTAAATTATTCTGCAAAGCTTTAACCATAGCCCTTTGCGGTATTGTTTATTGCCATTTTTCCATATTGCTCTTGCCTTTATTTCAACCACAGATTTGAAGTATCCTCTCAGTTTTTCCTAAGTATTAGGTGTCTCTTCTGCCACAGTGTCCATCTTTCATACTATTTGAATCGTATCTCCTCCCTACTCCTTAAATGCCTTCCTTTTCACTTAGTAGGGAATAACCAGTAGCTGTCTCTTTTCCACTACCCGGGTCCTTACTCTGACTTTTATATATCTGCATAATCAGATATTGTAATTGGATGTACCACTGTTCCTGCAAGTAAGTGTGCATGCTGCTCAATCCACTTCTTTTACACGTGGGATTGGTTAGTAAAGTCCGCTTGAGCTCCTAGGGCTACTACTGCATCTTCCATCCCAAATACTTTTATGTGTTCCATTAAGGGTCTATCCTCTGTAGTAATGATTACTGCCCTTGTGCTCTTTAACACATCACTGTTATCACAGACAGTTCCCCCTATAATTAGTCCTATTTCCACCTAACATCCTTCTCATTTCTAAAACTGTAGTCTTTGGTGGAAAATACATTTTCATCAAGGTACTTCTATTTATAAATCGGTAACCCCTTCATGAAACCAGCCTTCCTTGTCCATCTTTTCTTTCCTCCTGTTTGACAGAACACCTGTCCCTAGTAATACCATTCATCCATAACCCCTTTTCCCATTTTTTTGTACATGGAGTCAGGGTATCACTTCAACAGTGACAATAATCTAGAGCCAATGTCCACACTGCCTGGTGGCTATCGTCACTGCCCCCCCTTCCTCTTCCGCTAGTAGTATTCAGCTAGAATTCCTTCTTTATCGAGCTGATTTTCTCATCCCTATCTAAATGCATTTCCTGCAACACTGTTATTTGCACCCTACTCTTCTGTATGCATTTTATACTCTTTTTGCCTTTTCTCCACAACTGCAAGTCCATTCACATTCTAAGTTATTATAAAAAATGCAGCCATTAAAACATCTGTTCTATTTTCTCTTTATCACTGCATGACATTTTTGATGCATAACCCTCCACAAAATTTAATTTCCATCCCATTCATTAAATGGCATTTCATTACTCCATATAAAAGTACTGCAACCTTTTTGTTGGATACTTGTTATATATTGTAATACTTTACCTAATACTATAACCCCTCAAATATACGCAAGACTCAAATAACTATATACATACATTGTTGAAAAAAACCAGTCCTCCCTCATCAGGGCAGCTAACTCTGTTTTAAATGGTTAATAAAACAGGCATTAATTAACCTTCTGCTAATCTGTATAGTCTTGCATGCTTTCCATATAGCAAAGAAAAATAAATAGAATTGATATATTCAGTGCGTATCCTTTGCCGGCAGCACCAGTGTGGATCCCATTTATCTAACTGCGTTTTCTATCCAGACCCTTTATTTTCTTGATCATTTTTATATTCAATGCTCTCGTCATATTTTTCCTTTACACATCATTGAGTAGCAACTATTCAAGTTACCTCTTTCCCGAGAATTCTGTATTCAGTCTTATGTCCTGACTTTTGGTATGTGGTATGTACCCATTTTGTATATAATATTGAGTGAAAGACCTTGATGCATTATTTACTTTTTGAGCATGGGTCATGGCTGAAGGTCAGTAGACTAGTCCACTTACCTGGTGAACAAATAGTGAATTTATTTATTTATTTACTATATTGCTCATTTAAGGCTTATTTAAATCCTTTTGCTATGTACCACTGAACAAGGTTAACAAGAATATATTCTTGTGCACTACCAGTGAATGTCTTCCTATCTACTTCTGGTGCCTGCTTATGTCTTAGCTGTGAGAAAAAAAAACGCTGAAATGAGCAAACCGATAAGATTGCTGGCACCCTCGCTATCATTTTAGTTTAGCTTCAGCTGAGCTTTTAGTGCTACAAAAATCCCCGTATTTTAAAATGAACTGATTTTTTTTTTCATTTTATCTTCTTAAGCAACACCTTTCCAACTGTGTTTTCAGTTTTTCATTTTAGGATCTTTGTATTTTACCTTTCTCCTGCTCTGTATTCTGTACTGCTTCAGTCCTTTTTATCTAATCTTCCACCCAGCAGCTGCTTCAGTTTACATTGTAAAAGTTGTACTTTGCTATACAACAATGCTAATTTATTTTTGTGTTTTGTAACTTTTAAGTTGCAAAAAATTATTTTAGTGTTTTATATTGCAAGTCTAAAAACTCATAACTGAAACCTCTAACATATATCCATATCCCTTCCCACAGATCCATTCCCTTGTTTACCCCAAGTGCAGAATATTAATGCTTTCGTTACGAGTGCTTACTCGGATTAATAGCTGATTTATCTCTATTTGATTTAAGTAATGTATGTTTATTAATACTTTTATAAGCCATACTAATCCAAAGCAGTATAATACAATTATGTCCCCATCCTGTCAAGTTAAACTGTAGTTGTGCGTACAGTAATGTTGAAAATAACCTACTTGATTTAAATGCCACTGTCCAAGGTGGAGTTAATCCATCTTTCATTTAAGTTACATGTCCACTTCTGCTTTTGTCTTTTTCGGACAGTTCTCCTTCGATCTTCACTGGTACCTTGTTTGATGCCATTTCTTGTTGCCAGCTTTTGTGCTAGCATTTTTTTTCATCATCTTTTCATGGCGAAAAATGGAGGGATTTTACTGGCCATCTCTCTCTCATTTTTTTTTTGCTTGCTGGCAGCTTTACCAGCATTATCTGCATTTTCATTTGTTACTTGGTAAATTGTTTTAGTTCCTTCCTTTGCCTTGTTTGTCTTCTTAAGCATGTATGAGCCCTAGGAAAAAGTACTGTAGGATACAATAGTTTAAACATCACTCCAGGAATAAATTTGTTCTGTTTTTGTCTGCTGTAAGCCGGTTAGTCATTTTCAGCAAGTGTTTTGGTATCTTTCACCTTCAACACCTCTCCTCGCATTTTTGTTAACTGCTTTTGTTGGTATGTTTATGTTTCACTGAGATTGGTATTGTCCGTTTCCTTAAATGATTTCTTTGGCTATAGATGTGCCATATGTCGAATGCACTGGTCTCATTTTCTATCACATCTTTCTCCTCTCCCATTTCCTTCATTTTGTCTTTTTTTTTTTTTTTTATCCAGATTTTTACTTTCACCCAGAATAATCTTCAGCCAGGAACAGAATTTAAATCAACTTGACTTCTTTTACTCACTAATTTAAGCAATTATTGGTTTTCTTGCTGGGAGATTTCCAATAAACGTGCTTCTCAGTTGGTCACCATCTTGGAAGACCCAGTGGAATCCCGTTTCTGAGCACTGTCCTTGGTAAATGAGAAACCGGATGCGGTTGCAGTTTGTTAAAAATACTTCACGTTGCAACTCTGTTGTTGCTGTTTTCCATTCAGAATCTCTGCCGGCATGTTCTCTATTAGTGCACTAGTAGCAATTTCAAAGTTTTGATGCTTTTCAATTTTCCCTTTGTTGCACTATAATAGAGTTAAATAAAGTAAGAGAGTGTGTGAGACAAGCAACACCCCCATATGTGAGTCTTGCAGCCCTGCTAAAAGTGC
Source organism: Protopterus annectens (assembly GCF_019279795.1). Taxonomy (NCBI): domain Eukaryota; kingdom Metazoa; phylum Chordata; order Ceratodontiformes; family Protopteridae; genus Protopterus; species Protopterus annectens. The sequence goes on from NC_056749.1 coordinate 396,187,410, forward strand.
TTTTTTCCTCGATTTTGTTTGTGGTTGAAGCCTCAGTGGGGTTTTGTTTTATCGAGTGAAGCACAGACAGGTTATAGCTTCATAAGGTACCGGTACCATTTTCTTTTGAGAGGTTCTTGTAGCAGGGTGTTGATGTATATATGGGTAAATGATCACTTTGTACATTAGGAAGTGTGCGCAATTTCCATTTTTGGGAAGTGGCCTGGTTCTTCTTTTTTTTTCCCCCTATTCAGGTAAGTTAGACATACTTGTAACCTTATCCACTTTAATAGGGGTCTGTTTGAGTCAATAGTATTGTAACACTATGCAGTCTTAGCAATGTCATTGTTTGTTTGCATATGTTATCATTAGTTTAAGGTAGGCATTTTTATGTTTTTATAGGATGTGGCTGGCCAGCTTTTCCTGTCTGCAGCATTATAAGACCTTTATATTTTGTTGTATGAAATTGTTGATGCAGAGGTACGGTTCAGGTAGAGTGGGAAATGTCTGTCCATTTACTTATATCGTTCTGTAATTTGTTTAATTTCAGTTTATTAGCAATTATACCCACTGGGCTTGCAATATCCCTTTTTCACAGTGCCAAGAATTAATTCTGTATTTTCAGGATAGAAATGTATATTAGAATTATGGATTCATTAACGTAGTGGAAAAAAAAGATTGATTGTATATTCACAGCATACTTGGTCAAGGGAGCAATATGCTATGGAAAAACTAAGGCATCTCTGTAAACTGAGGATAAAAATTCATAAAGCCTAGAGAAATGGAGAAACCAGGTCAAGTACTTGTTGACCAGAGGCTACAGTCTATGTTGGATTGTTCACATAGGGCATAAACAGGAAACAATACTGCCAACTTGATTTTGAGAAAATGATTAAATAAATACCAGTATGCTCAATGCATATGAATAAATCCATATTCCCAAGACCAGCACTTCACTGCACAGATGTTGTTAAGCATTATGGCAGAGTTGTTAAGGTAATGATTTGGGAATGGATAAACCCAGCAGACAGCAGTTTGATTCCCACAACTTTCAAATACATAATTATGTAGTTCATGTTTCTGAGAAGGTCACATTCCCTGCAGGCAGCATTTCCAGGTTACCTTGACAGCAGATACCTATGTCTGAAGCTGTTAACTTTTTTTTGTCATGCTTCTACCTTAGGTTTTCTAGATCAGTATAAAATCTAATACCACCGCTATGGAATAGATGCCCAATCCAAATAAAACACACATCATCCCTGTCCATGTTCTCCTGTACTATTAATGGATGGATGCAGCTCCTAAATGTTTTTATTCCATGCATGGGTCCCCTCAAATTGTCCATGGTGTGAACTCCGTTATTCTCATTAGGGATAATGTAATATAAATATAAATATTGGCCATGGGATGAGTAAGACCAATCTATAACAAAATGGGGTATGTTATTTTGAGCACAAAAGAGGAAAAATGTTAGACATAAAATGGCCCACAAGGGTAGCTAGCCTAGCACTTGCCTATGAACCTGTCAGCAGTTAAAATGAGAAAAAAACTAGTGGGTATACAAATTGTATACAGCTGCTTACAAGAAAACTATGAAAGAAAAAGGAAAATACAAACAGATAAATTGTAACCCAAGTAACTGCAGCATATTTGAGAAAAGAAAGGCGGAAGAGAGCAGAAAGTATAACTGGACACTATAAAAAGGAAAAAAATGCAGCACAGACAACAGAATGTGAGACTGTTACCAAACAAGTACTAAAAAGAAAGAAAAAGTAACTGAGGTAATAGCAAGAATGAAATCAACCTAACCCAACATGTGGCAATATAGTAGAAACTCTGTATTACAATTAGCTGGACCATGCAATGCCAAGAAATCCCAACCCCTTCTGTGTTGGAGAGAAGCCTTCTAGCTTATCAGTGGGAGTGGTAAGCACTAGGTAACCTATCTACCACAGGAGAAGTGGTTTCTGGCCCAGAAATTATAGTTTATTGGCCGTTTGGGAAGCTTTTCTATCTGTTTCAACCTTCTGATTTAAAAGTCTGTGTCTGCGCTTGTTTCCTGCCTTTCCTGTTGCTAGTCTAGTCCAGGTACAGATTTGCTGTATCCAAGACTCTTTGTAAGCTTCTGAGCCCCCCCAAGCCTTTCCGTGTTGGAGGGAAGCCTCTAGCTTATCAGTGGGAGTGGTAAGCATCAGATAGTCTATCTACCACAAGAAGAGTGGTCCCTGGCCCAGAAATTGTAGCTATTGGCTGTTTAAGCAGTTTTTTTCCATCTCTTTCAACTTTCTGGTTTGAAAGCCACACTTGTACATGTTTCCCGCCTTTCCTATAACTAGCCTAGTCCTGTTACACAGTTGCTATATCCAGGATTGTTAATAAGCTTCTGAGCCTGCTAAGCCTTTCTGTGTTGGAGGGAAGCCTTCTAGCTTATCAGTGGGAGTGGTAAGCACTAGGTAGCCTATCCTCCACGGGATGAGTGAGTTTTGGCCCAGAAATTGTAGTTTATTTGGCTGTTTGGGCAGTTTTTCATCTCTTTCAACTTGCTGGCTTAAAAGCCTACGTTTGTACTTGTTCCCCGCCTTTCCTGTAGCTAGTCTAGTCCAGGTACAGATTTGCTGTATCCAGGACTCTTTGTAAGCTTCTAAGCCCCCAGGCCTTTCTGTGTTGAAGGGAAGCCTTCTAGCTTATCTACCACAAGAGGAGTGGATCCTGGCCCATAAATTGTAGCTGTTGGCTGTTTGGGCAGTTTTTTTCCATCTCTTTCAACGTTCTGTTTTAAAATCTGCTCTTGCACTTGTTTCCCACCTTTCCTGTAATTAGCCTAGTCCAGATACGGAGCTGCTGTATCCAGGACTGTTGGTAAGCTTCTGAGCCCCGCAAGCCTTTCTGTGTTGGAAGAAAGCCTTCTAGCTTATCAGTGGGAGTGATAAGCACTAGGTAGCCTGTCTACCACGAGAGGAGAGGTTCTTGGCCCAGAAGTTGTAGTTTATTGACCATTTGGACAGTTTTCCTTCTCTTTCAACTTTCTGGTTTAAAAGACCACATCTGTGCTTGTTTCCCATCTTTCCTGTAACTAACCTACTGGGTAGCACTAGAAAGCCTTAAACTGATACAAGCCTTCTAGCTTAGAAGAGAGACTTTGGAGTGATTAAGTATCAGTTTTCTGTACTTTCTTGCTGTACTTATCTGTTTTCCGCCTAAACGCAGATTTTCCAGCGTTTATTGTGATTTAAAAGCTTGTTTTTTTCACATATTGTACTTATTTGACTGCCTGCACTTTAAAAAAGTTGTTTTTTGTTTAAATAATTTAACTGCTGTAGGCTACACACTAAAGTGCGATAGCCTTTTCTGATCGTTTGTAGTAATTTAAAGCCTGTTTTAAGTATATTTTTTTACTGTTTTTGCCTTATCTTTTCAAAAAAAAAAACCAAAAAAATTCCTTGTTTCTCACCTTTCTAAGCTAGTATAGTCCAGTTTTCAGGCTAGTGCTGAATTCAGGGCTGTGGTACTAGTTTCTGAGATGCCCTTACCTTACTTGGATAGAAGGGAGTTTTTCTGTTCACCTGTGAGAGAGGGAAGCTTTGAGCAACCTATCTGTCCCTGGAGGAGTGGTTCCAGCCCAGAAGTTAGTAGTGTATTGGCCATTTTGGGCTAATTTCTGTCTCTTTTATTTCCCTACTATAAAAACTGCGTTTGCACGGTTTTGCACACCGGGCAGTGCCAGTTAGCTACGTTTAAATTATTTCCGGCTCCACTAAGTCTCCTCTTCAGTTTTTCCCTTGAAACTAGTCTAACTCTCAACCTAAGCACTCAAAAGGCATCTTACAGCCCAGCACTTGCTCAGACCTAATAGCAAGCACTAATATACCCTGACACTGATCTTTATTCACCCCTCACCAACCAAGCAACTAAGCAGCTCACCCTAATATTCAGGCATGACCAAAGGGCAACTTCAGGTGCACTCTCCAGTCCAGCTGGTGAATCTGGGTATCCTGAGGCAATGTTAAAACTGCCTCATGTACACAGATAACCCTCTCCTCCTACCACAAATCACTAACATATGCGAGAGATGCAATTATACAGCCAAACTGGAAGCTACGCTGTCTCCAGCTAAGACTGGAACAGACAGTCAAGAGGAGAAGGTTAACACTTGCACCACACCTCCAGCCGCACACAGACTTACTAAAACAGCACTGGCAAGAAATGCACATAAATACACAAAAACATACTCGGAGGCTCTAAATAAAAACCTGAAAAAGCATCGGAGACCTCCAAAGCACTCACCCAAACAACCTGCACTTCCCGTCACAAATCAGACAACACATAAAACACAAAATCAGTGTGCCGCACAATCACAGCCCTTGAGGCGAAATAACATACCTAACACACTAGTAATAGGTGACTCTAAAGTCAGGCACACTAACGTCCCACTCACTAGGCTGGACAAGCAGAAGGTTACTGTTAGCTGTCTGTCGGGAGCCAGAATCCGCCACATAACACAAGCACTCAAGTCAATCCCTAACAAGTACAAATATGACTCTGTCATTGTTCTTGGTGTGAATGACCTGAGACGTACCTCCCTGGACTACATGAAAAGAGACATGGAAGAGCTCTCTGATCATGCAGCCCAGGCTGGTATGACTCCGAGTAGCATCCTGCCCTCACCAAGAATGACACTTCAGTAGGAGCTCTCTGATCATGCAGCCCAGGCTGGTATGACTCCGAGTAGCATCCTGCCCTCACCAAGAATGACACTTCAGTATAAAGAAAAAATTATCAGTTTCAACAATTGGCAAAGCTTCTGGTGTCATTCAAAGTGGATCCAGTGTCTGTCAGCCTGGGACGACATGCTTGACAAGCCGCATTGCTTCGCAAGAGACGGCTTGCACCTGTCACCCCTAGGCTTTCGAATACTGGCCAAGGCTCTTGTTGCCCCGATAGTGCCTTTTTTTCGGCAAGGCTCAAAAGTCAAACCCACCTCCATAAACAGTACAATTAACAAAAAACTGAGGGTTATGCTACTCGGCGCCAGGAGTTTAAATCTCAAAATGCACGCGCTCGAAGTACTCCTCAGTATGGAGAACGTCGACATCTATGTAGTAACTGAAACCTGGTTCAAGGCTCCAGAGAGCAGCCCAGCACTACCGGACTACAACTCATATCACACGTTTCTGCCACAGAACACGGACCGAAACACAAAAGGAGGGGGTGTATCCATATTCATTAAGGATACCTACACCTCCAGGTTAGTGGCACCGCATGATACCTCTGAGATCATCCATGTGCAATGAACATCGGGCAGATCTGCAGTGCAAATTGTGGCCTGCTACAGATCACCCTCCATGACTCAGGACCATCACTCCACCTTTCTGGAGACATTGGAAAACATGAAGGTCCTACCGAGCACCCTAATATTGGGTGATTTGAATTACCCTACCATTCACTGGGAAAACTATTTGAGTACAAATTCCCAGGCCAAGCATTTTCTGGAATTCATCAACTCAAATACCCTGGATCAGCTGGTAAACTCCCCTACCAGAGGTGAAAACATATTGGACCTGGTCTTCACCAACATGAGTGACAAGTGTTCCACACCGGAGGTCAACCCGTCACTGATTAGATCAGACCATAAACTAATCATTCTGGATGTCCACACCCCACCACCACCCCCAACTAAGAAAACGACAGTAAAAAACTTTTCTAAAGCAAACTTCAAATTACTTAAGAAATAGGTGGTAAGTTTCACAGCTCTCACTCTAAAGGATAACGCTGCCCAAGATGCAGAAACCTTTACAAATGCGCTCTGTGAGCACCTACAATGATGCATGGATCATGCCATCCCTAGCGAAACCAAGACTCACTCCTCTAAGAGAAGGAAACCAGTTTGGTGGACCCCTGCAGTAAACAGGCTATACAATAGAAGGAGGAAACTAGTTCAGAAAAAAAGCAAATCACAAGAAGGAAAGACATCCCTGATCAGTATCAGTAAGAAACTAAGGTCCCTCATGAAATCATCCAAGGCTAACTTTGAAAGAAAAATAGCCAAGGATTCAAAAGATAAGCACAAAGCCTTCTTTAGCTATGTTAAGAATCTAAGTGGCAACTCGCAGATATGCATTGAACTAGTGCAAAATAGCACAAAATATACTGAACCTACTGATATTGCCAACATCCTGGAGAATAGATTCAGTGCAAACTTCACCCCCCTCTCACCTTCAAAAGGGCCCACAACAATATCGGAAAAGTGTAGTGTCCCAAAAATCACAGACGCACAGGTGAAAACTGCCCTTCCAGAAGCCAAAAACACAGCGTCAATGGGACCAGATGGTGTCCCAGGCTGTGTCTTGCACGAACTAACCCCCCACCTAAACAAGCTGTTCAACCTTAGCCTCTCCACAGGCTACATGCCCATAGAATGGTGCACAGCAACGGTTATTCCTCAACACAAAGGAGGGGCCACAACCGACCTTGGTAACTATCGCCCCATATGCCTGACTAGTCTGGTCTGCAAGGCTATGGACCGCATCGTCATGGAACTCATTAACCAAGACATTGGGAACCTCCAAACACTTGACCCGACCCAGTTTGGCTTTAAGGGCAGATCATGCCTACTAAACCTGGTTGACTTCTTCGAGACAGTCACCAAGGCCATAGACGAGGGAAAGGTGGTTCACACAGCCTACCTTGACCTCACCAAGGCTTTCGACACCATTCCCTACTCGGGTATTACAGAGAAACTCACCAGCCTGAACATAAACCCCTACATCACGAGATGGGTTGCCAACTGGCTTACAGACAGAACTCACACGGTAAGAATAGCAGACTCCAGGTCCGACTCTAAACCAGTCACAAGTGGTGTCCCACAAGGCTTCGTCCTGGGACCCCTACTGTTAGGCATATACTTCTGATAAGTACAGGCAAACACAGAAAGACTATGGCTAGCCAAGTTCGCCGATGACTGCAAACTGGGAGCCATAATTGACTCTCCGGCTGACATGGACATCCTCCAAAAGGGCCTTACTGAGACAGACACCTGGTGTCAAAGTCATGGCCTCAAGATAAATACCAAAAAATGCATAATCATCCCATTTGGGAAAAACAAAACATCCACGAATTACCACAGGTGGCAGCCTCCTTAATATAGAAGAGGTAATAAGAGATCTGGGGACCCAGGTGGATAGTTATATCTCCTTTGACAATCATATTGCCAAAGTAGTTAGGAAATCCTTCTATGTGGCCCATCTAATTACTAAAGGGTTCGCATCTAGAAATAAAAAGGTTGTAGCGCCCCTCTACTCATCACTCATTAGACCCATCATAGAGTACAATGCCCCATTTGGGATGTACCTCACAAGACACTTCCAACAGCTGGAAAGACCACAAAAGTGCCTTGCCAAGAGGATTACTGGCCTCGAACATATGTCTTATGCAGCCAGACTGAAAGAACTCCGGCTGTACTCAGTGGTATATCGCTTACTCAGAGGTGATCTCTGCCTGACTTACAAAGCCATGTCCAACTCAATATTGATGGACATGCTCCACCTAAAGAAATCGAAGTCACTGTGAGCCACGCACTCTAGTGAGCTAAATCTCACCACAACAATAAATGTAACATGCTGGAGGGATAGATTCGTGTCACAGAGACTCCCCAGCGTTGGAACAAAATTCCAGATTACATCAGGCAGAGCCCCTCACTAACACTCTTCAAGATAAACCTTGACGAGTGGATGGGTAACAGAAAATACACCCCTGGGATCACTTCATTGGCTCTGCTTGATAGAGGATCAGTTAATTAATCAATGGGGTGGCGAAAGCCGACACGCTCTGGCTAGGCTTATAAATGCCCTCGGGCAGATAGCCTAGTACCTACCTATGAACCTGTGAACTCCTCCTGGCTGATATGAGTATAGCGTTTTGAGTTAAGAGGGGAAAATAGAGATTTGACAACTAAACTGGCAAGCAGTAACACTGCACATGAACCACAGCTTCCTTGCTCTGAATCCAACGATTGATTACCTTGTAAATATTGTACATACTAGAATGTGTGTTTATTAGTTAGGTGTTGCCGTAGGTGGAGGGAATGACATTTACATAAGCACCATGCTCTTCAATACCCCCTCTCTCTGTTAACTTGTTCCCCATTTTTCTCTTTCTTTGTTGACTTTTTAACACAATATAACTCCTTATATAAGAATTTTTCATTTGTTTGCTAATAACATTTATAATTGTATGCTTGTTGAAATATTTGTAATGTGGGGCTTTTCTTCCCAGGCCTAAATGTAAACCTCTATGTTTGTTTTAACTGTATACATTGTGGAGCTTTTCTCCCCGGGCCTCCACTGAAAATGGGCCCTCTGGGCCCAGTGGACCTCCCCGGTTATCAAACTGGAAATAAATAAATAAATCATGGAACCCAGTTCATAAAACTAACAAAAAAATAAGAGCACATGAGACAAACGACCCAATAATAAACTCATTAAAATATTAAAATGGTATAAATCAAAAGGACCACAAGCTACAAATTCCCTGAATTACCGTATCTACTGTCATGCAGCAGTTAAATGAAGACAGACAAAGGTGCTTGTGGTTTACAAATCAACCTGTAGGATAGTATGCCATACATGACATCAAAAAGACATGATACTATTAGTGCAAACATAAATGAAGAAAAAGATCATAAACCACAATATGTAAAAGCAACTAATCTAAGATCTTTACAACTGAAGAGTACCATTTAATCAAATAATACTGATATCCAGATAAAAGCAAGCTCAAAGTAAATGAACCACTAAAATTCGGGTACTTGTGAGTTCAAAGTACAACAAATGCTGCATTATTAATGAACACCAACAACAGAATATATCATAAGTTCTGTGATCTGTAAGCAAAGCAATAGAAAGCAGCAATGTGAATATGTAGTGGAAGACATTTTAAAACTGTTTACAGCATTATTTAAACAGATAGTTCCAACACAACAAATAATAAACAACATAAATGAGGATGCAATAAATAAATAAGTAAAGGTAAGCAAAATGAATAATGTTCCATTTTCATTTGTTCAGGAAAACCAACAAGATTAGCAGAAGAGTCAGTTGGACTACAGGTTATGTAGATAATAAAGATCTACTATGCAGGAAATTGATCAAAGACAATTGAAAAAGACACACATACATACATACATAAATATACACACAAATAAATGTTTCCATCAGGCTAACCACTCAGAGTTGTAAACATTGGCTCTGGGTGATTTGGTCACATTGACTAATGTTAATGGGGCACCACAACCCCATATTAAAATGGGTTAAAAGGTAGTTGGTGATTATGACAACCTGCACTAGAGAAGTACCCAGTGAAAGCAACTAAATTTGCTTTCAAATGGGAAAAAAATGGTAGTTCTTAAGAAGGAATTTGGGGGCAGACAACAAAACAGCATATGAAATTAGTTGTTAAAAAAAGGGAAATCATAGAAGTACAAGGAAAAGAAAAAAGCATACTAAATAACTGACAGGGTAAAAAAAATCAAAACTGAACCCAAAAATAAAATACCTAAAGAATATGATCCTACAAGTGAAATAATGAAAACAGAATGGGAGCTTACTTCACAAACCTAAACGAGAATGAAGAACTGAAAAAAAAAGATATCAAGACAGATAAAAACACATAAAAGAAAAAAAGTTCATAGATTCTTAAAAATTTTACAGCTAAGGAGGCCATTGATGAGCTTGGCTATATCACCTAGTACCTATGGGAGATTAATTGTGCCTCCAGTTTGTGTGTTCTCATTGTAGCTGCTATTGCCCAACGTTTAAACTATGTAATTAATTTCTCACATTCCTTTGAGTCAAGTCATGGCTGAATAGAGTCAGAATACCAGCCACTTGCTCGGTAAATTAATAGCAGATAAGTAAATGTTATCTTTACTTATTCCAGTATAACATTTGCAGTCACCTCACCAAGTCATCCGGGCTGGTTTTAAATATTGCAAAGTAAGTACTATGAATAGGTTCGTTGGTGATTACTAGGCTAATGACCGCAATATGCCCTTTTAAGCCGGGTCATGCTTCCCAAATGTATCTGACAAGTTTTGATACCATAAGTTTATTTTAAGGGGTATATGTTGGTTTGAGCATAGGTGGTCAGTCACTTGCAGGCTGCTTCTGTTCAGTAGAGACATAGGTGCCAGTCCAGGGGTAAATGTCCGACTCACCATCACTGATCCAAGCTACACTTGAATTGGTTAGGGATGAACTCTGCTTCACATGGATGGGAAGCCTGTTCCAGAAAAGGGGTAGTGTCTGAGATGCATATTTGTCCCTCCAACATGCCCCATTTATGTTGCAGACGAGGTTCTTGTCCTTAGATTGAGTACTCTGCAGTTATTTTTTTTGCAGATATGCAACAGGTCCATCAGAATGGGCTCAGAGGATGCTTTGTAGACCAGGCATTGATTGCCTGTCATCAGTCTGTAGGAGAATGAGTACAGTGATAGGGTTTTGAGGCTGTACATGTAGGACATGTTTATTCCCTGTATTATTTTTTTGAGGAACCTTTCTGGATGCTCCAGTTGTAGCACATGCCTGCTAGGTACATATCAGAGGGAGCATTGTAGTCAATTATTGGTCTGATGAGGGCCGAGTACAATGGAGCAAAGATATCCTTGGACCTAGATGCCATCCCTTTGCTTATAAGTTGAACAGCATAGAATGATTTCCTTACTGCAGTAGTCACATGATGATAAAAGGTCAGGCTGTTAACTATATGTCTTCCCAAATCCCTGACCACTAGTTCTAGTCTTAGGATGTGGTAGGTTCTGTGAATGGCCATCTTATAAAAGCATATTATGCATTTACAATGAATTTTAGACTGTGGCACCAGTTATTAATGTGTGTCAGGCCTTCTTGGAGGGAAAATGAATCCAATAACCTAAATGTGAGACTACTACCTGTTAAGCTACTGGGATTGCATAGAAAATGTCATCATTGGATGGGAATTTAACCTAGGCCTCCTTCGTGGCAGGTGAGAATTCTACCACTGAACCACCAATGCAGTTAAAATGGGTAAAGCTGTTTTAGTTTCTTAGGTAAATACTAGACAATCAGTTTACAAATTGTTGCATGCCAAACCAATGTCAAAAAAGTGACCAAAGGTGAGATTCAAATCTTGTGTGTGTGAGGTAAACACCTTAGCCATTATACTCTTGTGTAGGAGGAATCTGTTCCACAGATGAAGACTTTGTTTTATTACGTGCTTTACAGCTCTAGCAGCTATTGTTTCCATGGGGTTATGAGTATTTCTACTTGGTTCTGTTTAGGAGAAGGAGTTCAGAGAAAACAGGTTAGTCAAAACATAGAAGGCTATACAGAGGCTATAGCTAAGGGTACTAAGACCCGAGATATTTTTGGTGAGGAAACACTGAAATCTGTCAACTTGTTTTATGCACTTAGTGAGGCACAAGCCAAGAGAGAGAGTATTCTTCCCTTATTACATCCATCTTTGAATGTATAGTATCAAAGGGTAAGGTTTGTAAAGCCGGCAATGTCCAGATAGGCAGCATGCACTGTATGCCCTTTTTTCATGGACTCTGCAACCCTTTTGAAGAACTCAACCAGGTTGAGCAGACATGATCTGCCTTTTGCAGTACCAAACCAGTGTGTAACCAGGTATACAAGGTCGCTAATATTTTGTTACTTTGGTTATAACACATTCCATAGCTATGCAAATGATACTAGTGCTTCTAATAAATCTGCAGTTCCCAGGGGTCAGTAAAGGGACATTTTTTATGCAAAGGCAACACAAACTACAGTTGTGTAAAATCTTACCATAAAGGTAGATGTCACTGCCTTCACTGCTGCAGTATTCTTAACATATGGGATTCCCTGCTGAAGCCCGACATCTGGCCAGTCTGCCAAAGACTACTGTTGCTTTAAGGTATGACGAACGTCACCTAAGCTGCCAGCGTAGCATAGGGCATAAAGGTGATGTTCAGGCCTATCATAATCAGAACTGATTGCCCCAGTAGGAATACCAGCCCAAGGAACCAAGAGGTAATCTGTACAGCCAGGAAAACAAAGGACTAGGGGGATGGAGGAAGGGAGCAGATACTGCAGCAGTGAAGGCAGGGACATCTACTGTTGTGGTAAGATTTTACACAACTGTACTATGTTCGTACATTCACTGGTGCAGTATTCTTAACATGTGGAGAGTGCCAAAGCTCAGAGGAAACGGGAGGAGAAGGAGTAGGAGACCCCTAAAAAGCCATGAAGAACGGCACTAGCAAAATCATCCCTAGCTCTATAGATACCATCCAACTTGTAGTGGTTGGTAAAGTCCAGGTAGCTGCTTCAAGAATAGAATTGGTATCTAAGCCCTTGAAAAAAGCACCAGGAGAAGACATAGCTCTAGTCAAAGGAGCCTTAACTAAAGAAGGAAGGCTCTCGCCATAAAAAGTGTAACAAAAGGAAATAGCCTTAGAAATATCTTTCTCAGTTACAGCAAGCCCCAAAGCTCTAGGATGGAAAGGAACAAATAACTTATCAGATTTTCTAATAGTTTAAAGTTTTATCCAAATAAACTCTGAGTTGCCTATGCATGTCCAGAGTATGCAACACCCTCTCATTGTCAGATTGCGGAGAGGGGAAAAGTAGGCAGATTAACAGACTGATCCCTTGGAGCAGTAGAAAGGCCAAAGGGCAAACCAGAGAACTGAAAATGCCATGAAACAACAGAGAAACAAAAAAGCTTCCTGAAAAAAGAATGGCTCGGAATATGGAGATAAGCATCCTTGAGATCCAGAGATACCATATAGGCCTGAGGAGCAAGAGAAGAAACATGATGTGAAGGGACAACATCCGAAAGGAAGGCAGTTTTAGAAATGTTTAGATGAGAGAGGTTTAGAATAAGTTTCCAAGTGTCCTTTTTTCTGGGCACTAGAAAAAGTCTTTAGTAGAACCCTTTTCCCCCCTTTGGCACACAGGCACCTCTTGAACAGTACCCTTAATCAAAATGTTTTGAAGAATCTCTGGGGAAAAAGGGAAGTTGTTCCCGAGGAGTCTGAGGAATGCCCATAAAAGGAGGACAGGCTTTCCACACCATAAAGTACCACTGATGAATGATCTACAGAACCCAAGAATCCTGAGTGATCTGAAGCCAGACAGGAAGAGAAAGAGGAATGTCGCTGGGAAGAGACGAATAGTCATATAGCACCTGGTTTGCCTTCTTTCCAGACAAACCAGGTGCTATAGTCATATAGCACCTGGTTTGTCTGGAAAGGACGGTTTCGGAGTCCATGAAAACTAAGTAGCCTTAGCAGGCAGAGCCCGTTTGCCACTCTTCTTACTTTTAGTAGAAGGGCGGGATTGCCTATGAACAAAGGCAAGCTTAGCGGAGTAGTTCCTCTGAAATTTAGGCACAAGAGAAACAAACACATTTAAGCTCCTGTAAGACCTTACCCGCATCCTGAAGGGACTTTAAACAAATCGGCAGCTGCTTCCCTAAACAAAAATTTAGAATCCAGAGGAGCATCCATCAACTTAACTTTAATATCATCTGGTAAAGATTGAAGCCTAAGCCAAGAATACCTCTTCATCACTGAACCAAAAAACAGCAGCTCTAGAAGAGGCACCCTATAAAACCTATCAGCCTTCTTGGGAGCAGAGGGCAGAGAATCAGGTGCATGAGAGACATTGAAATAAGCATCCAGCAAAGCAGCCAAAACAAGAGGAATAACCCCATGTTTAGGAGATTCCAACTGCAGCAACTTGTAGTACCTCTTATGGATATCGGAGAACTGAGCACAATCCTACTTAAAAAAAATTATCATCCTAGAGAGCGTGTCCCCAAAAGAAATTTCTTCAAAGGGAATATCAGGACTAATAGATTCTTCCTCCTCCTCTGACCCATAGTCCAAAGGAGAAGGAATTATAGCAGAATAAGTTAGGGATTCATCATCAGAATCTGACTCTTTCTCAGAAGAATCATGTTCTCTAGGCCTTTTAAGGGGAGTAAAAGACCAAGGAGGAGCAGGAACCGAAAGCCTGTGAGGAGGCTTAAGGATATTAAAGCAGTAACTAGCCCCTGAGTGAAGGCCTACTACTCATTTTGTGGATCCCTAGGAGCCGAAGAAATGCATTTAATTTTTTGTTTGTTTATTAAGGGAAAGTCCCCTCCAAAAAAAATGAGAAGGCTGAGACCCAGGACAGCACTTGAGAACCATAGAAGGAACTACTTTCCAACTAAATCTGAGGAACTCCTGTAGACCCCTTGGAAAAAATCAACTGTGGTTCCCCCTGAACGTCTGAGACAGATTCTTGCAAAGCCTCTTTGGACGTGCTGCCAGATGGATTCTCACCGGCATCCAACACAGCAGAGAAATCCATCAACACAGCCAGGCAAGTCTCTGGGTTTGTAACGACCTTGGGAGCAACACCTGGCAGAGGCTGGACAGCAGAAGATTCTGGTTGTACCTTTTTCACCTCCTTCCCTAATGCCTGACCCTCAGGGTGGGAGATTCCTTCATTTAACTAAAACAATTAAAAACACTGTGTGTGTGTAAATACATATAAAACAAAATAAAAATAACAAAAAAATGCCACTGCCAGCTAATATAACAGTCCAAGCTTTAATTAGACACTTAAACACTAAGTGCTTTCACCCAATAAAAAAAAAAAATACTAACTAATCACATGATTTCTTAATTCAACATGAAAATTAAAAATTACATGCAAAATCCTTTACAAGTCTTAAAATATTAAAATATGCAAATAAAACACAAAAAATAAACAATGGAGAGCTGCTAGTAGTATATATTAAACAATATATGTTAAAATATATACAATAGAAAACCTTTATGCAATTCATAGTTGCAGTGACTTTAATTTCAAAACACTAGTCACAGTGCAACTGTCATTAATGTCTGGCTTAGTAGTAGCATTTAGTCTAAGCTGCCATTCCAACTCTAGTCTCTCAACATTAATTTTTACATCACCTCCTCTCTGAGAAGGAATGACACGGTCAATAATAAAAAATGTAAATTTCCTAAAGTTTTCACAACCTAAACTGTGCATAATAAAACATGTAAATTTCCTAAAGTTTTCACAACCTAAACTGTGCATTTCAGTCTTGTTTTTTTATGTCCCTTATATGTTCGGCTACTCTTTCCTTTAACTTTCTTGTAGTCTTACCTACATAGAAAGCCGAACATGAGGTGCATGTTGCAACGTAAACAACTAAGTTGGTATTACAATTACAATGCCCTGGGTATGAAATATGTCGGCCATATCCTTCTACCACTATATATGGTCCTTCATTTATGTACTTACATACTCTACACATTACATTTTGTCTTCCTAAAACAATAGTTTTGACTCTTTGTAACTGTAGTCTTTTTCAAGAAACCCTTTTAGGTTACGCCCCCCACTATAAGTAATTTTTGGGGATCCATCCAAAATTTGTTTCAAACTCTTATCAAAAAACAAGTCCCAGTATCTGTTCAGCATTTCTCTAAAATTCTCTGTCTCATGGTTATATGGAAGTATTAAGTTTCTTTCATTTTCCACTACATTTTTATCATTTAGGGATGTCCCTTTCAGGGTCAAGAGAACAGGAACAAATTTCTGTGTTCTCTTTTTCAAGACTTCATTTCTAACTTTGACTAAAATTCTAGTCGGGTCCCCTTTCTTTGAACATCCCTATTAATTTGTACGTTTCTTGACTGAAAATAACGTTGTCACTAATTAATCTAGAGATCCTGGCCATTTGCCCATTAATCACACTTCACTTCTGGTGTGGAGGGTGACAACTGGTGTAATGAAGCAGGGCGTTTGAATGAATACGTTTCTTTCCTCTATATAGTGGACTCTATTTTTGAACTTTCATTATTCTTGTACAAATAAATGTCCAAAAAATCAATTGTGTACATTTGTTTTCCACATGAATCTCAGAAATGCAGTGGTATTGCTCAAATATTTAACAAACTTGACCATTTCTTCTTTCCAAAGCAATAGTATATCATCAAGATACCTATACCACACCATCACTTTCACCATAAATGTAGATGGAAAAACAAACCTTTCCTCCCATTCAGACAGAACAAGATTCGCATATACAGGGGCACACCTAGATCCCATTGCCAACCCAGTGGTCTGACGAAAATATACAAAATACAGGTAATTATTTTTCAGAACCACTTCCATCAACTCCATCAAGAAATTTCTTTTCACATTGAGTATGCCGTCAATATTCAGTAAAGCATCACCAAATAACTCAATTCCTTCACTATGCGGAATGATCGAAAACAAATTAATGACATCAGCTGAAACAAACATGAAAGCCTTGTTTATACAAAAGTCCCTCAGAACCTCTAGACAATGCCAAGAGTCCCCAAGAATCTGTTTTTTGTACCATATAGCTTTCTTACAGTGCAAATCTATGTATGCTGCTACAGACTTTGTCTTTGAATTCCTTGCTGCTACTATAGGATGCAAAGGGGGTTGTTTAAATCCTTGTGGATATTTGGTATACCAGAAATAACAGGAATCACCGGTGTCTCGATGATCAGAAATGCATATTCTTTTCCATCTATAACTCCTTACGTCAATAGGTCATAAAAAAAACAATTATAGGTTCATAGGTAGGTACTAGGCTATCGGTCCAAGGGCCTGAGTAAGCCTAGTCAACAAGGTGCCCTGGCTTACGCCACCCAAGAAAGTTATTTTCCTGTGCCACTGTCGAGCAGAGCCACAGAAGTGATCCCCGGGGTGCATTTCCTATTTCCCATCCACTCATCAAGATTTTTCTTGAAGAGTGCTAATGAGGAACTTTGCTTGACATAGATGGGTAGCTTGTTCCAGAGTATGGGAAATCTCTGGGACAGGAATCTATCCCTCCAGCATGACCTGTTTGTTGTAGTGACAAGGTTTAGGTCCCTAGAGAGTGTTGCTTGGAGGGATTGAGATTTCTTTAGGTGTAGCATGTCTAACAGCTCTGGGTTTGACATAGCTTTATATGTTAGGCAGAGATCATCTCAGAGTAGGCGATATGCTACGGAGTAAAGTTCGAGTTTTTTGAGACGGTCAGTGTAGGGCATCTGTTTGAGGCCAGTAATCCTCTTTGTGAGGTACTTCTGTGGCCTTTCCAGCTGCTGCAGATGTCTTTTGAGGTACAGTCCAAAAGGGGCGTTGTACTCTATAATGGGTCTGATGAGTGTTGGGACTGATGAGTGTCGAGTAGAGGGGAACAATGACCTCTTTTTTCCTGGATGAGAACCCTTTTGTGATGGTGTGCCACGTAGAAGGACTTCCTGACTACTGTGGCGATGTGATTATCAAAGGAGAGACTACTGTCCACCTGGGTCCCAAGGTCTCTTATCACACATTCGGAAGTAGACTGCTGTCTACGTGGTAGTTCATGGGTACAGAGTTTTTAACAAAGGGGATGACAGTGCACTTTTTGGCATTGAGCTTGAGACCATGACTCTGATACCAGGCATCTGAATCGGTGAGGCCTTTCTGTAGGATGTCCACATCATTTGGGGACTCAACTATGGCTCCTAGTTTGCAGTCATCTGCGAACTTTGTTAGCCAGAGGCCTTCTGTGTTAGCCTGTACTTCAAAGAAGTAGATACCAAACAGGAGGGGTCTCAGGACTGAACAGGACTGAACCCTGTGGTACTCCACTTCTCACTTGTTTGAAGTCAGATTTGGAGTCTGCAACATTTACAGTGTGGGTTCTGTCAGTGAGCCAGTTGGCAACCCATCCTGTGATGTAGAGATTTATACGTAGTTTAGTGAGTTTAGCTATAATTCCAGAATGGAGGATGGTGTTGAAAGCCTTTGCGAGGTCAAGATAGGCTATGTGAACCACCTTACCCTTGTCTACGGCTTTGGTGACTGCCTCAAAGAAGTCGATCAGGTTCAGGAGGCATGATCTGCCTTTCACAAACCCGAACTGGGCGGGGGCCAGAGTTTGAAGGTTACCAGTGTCTTTTTTTATGAGTTCCATGGCCTTGCAGACCAGGCTCGTCAGGCTAATAGGGCGATAGTTCCCAGGATCATTGGTGGCTCCCCCTTTGTGGAGTGGGATAACTGTTGCTGTGTGCCATTCAGTGGGTAAAAAGCCTGATGTGAGGCTATGATTGAACATGGTGCTTAGGTGCGGAGACAGTTCGTTCTGAAATTTGTGTAAAACGCAGCCTGGGATGTTGTCCAGTCCTATGGATGCTGTGTTTTTGGCTTTAGAGAGTGCAGCTTTTACCTGCGTAGTTGTGATTACAGGGATTCTGCATTCTTCCTGTATAGATATGGGCTCTTTAGGGGGTGGGGTAAAATTAGCACTGAACCTATCTGCCAGGATGTTGGCAATATCAGTTGGTTCTGTAATTTTCGTGCCGTTGTGCTGTAACTCAGAGCAGATCTGGGTGTTGCCATTGAGTTTCTTGACATAGCTATAGAATGCTTTGTGGTTGTCCTTAGAATCAGTGACAATTTTGTTTTTGTAGCTGGCTTTGGAGGATCTTATAAGGGATCTCCGCTCCTTACTGAGGCTGATCAGGGAGCTCCTCCACTCTTACTCTCTTTTGCAACAGTTTCTTCCTTCTGTTGTACAGTTTGTTTATGGCAGGGGACCACCAGTTTGGCTACCTTTTTTTGGAGGATAGCGTCTTGATTCTATTTGGGATAGCACAATCCATGCACTCATGTAAGTGCTTATAGAGTGCATTTGTGTGGGATTCAGCAGTTGTAACTGTATTGCCCATCTGCATGGGTGTCATGAAGTTTGCCACTTTTGTCTTTAGAAGCATGAAGTTGTCTTTGGAGAAATGTTTTACCATAGTTTCCTTAACGGGGGGTGGGGGCGGGATGTGGATATCTAGGGTGATTAGCTTATGGTCGGATCGGACCAACGAGGAGTTGACTTCAGGTGTGGAACACCGGTCACTCATGCTGGTAATGACTAGGTCTAGGATATTGTTGCCCCTAGTGGGGGATGTGGATAAATTAATCCAGGGCTTTGGAATTTATGAATTCCAGAAAGCGTTGAGCGAAGGAGTTGGTACATGAGTAGTTTTCCCAGTTAATGGTGGTGTACTTGAAATTACCCATTATTAGGGTGTGTGGTTGAACCCTAATATTTTCCAGTATATCAAGAAAAGAGGAGTAGGATTCCTGGGGCATGGTGGGGGATCTGTAGCAAGCTACAATTTGGATTGCAGTTTTGCCCAGAGTTAGTTGCACTTGGATAACCTCGGATGCATTATGCTGAGCAGCTAGCCTGGAGGTGTGGATATCCTTAATGAATATAGACACACGTTCACCTTTGGTGTTCCAGTCCAGGTTACATGGCCAAAAAGTGTGGTATGAGTTATAGCCTGGTAGTGCAGGAGTGCTCTCTGGAGCCTTGAACCAGGTCTCAGTCACTGCACAGATATCGATGTTCTCCATTTTAAGGGGCGGCAATAGCCTTGGCCAGTATCCGGAATCCCAGAGGTGACAGGTGCAGGCCATCATCATCAAAGCATCATGATCTGTCGACCATGGTGTCCCAGGCAGACAGATACCGGATCTCCTTAGAATGACACCAGAAGCTTAAACAATTGTTGAAGTCAATCATTTTGTCCTTGTACTGCAGTATCATTCTGGGCAATAGCAGAATGCTACTCAGGGCTAGGGTCATACCTAGCCGGGCTACAAGATCTGAGAGCTCTTCCATGTCCTTTTTCATGTAGTCCAGGGAGCTAGTCTTGGGTTGTTCACACCAACATGGACAATGACAGAGTTATATTTGTACTTGTGGAGTGACCTGAGTGCGTGGGTTATGTGGCGGATCCTGGCACCCGACAGGCAGCTGAAAGTAACTTTCTCCTTGTTTAGCCTGGTGAGTGGGACATCAGTGTGCCTGACTATAGAGTCACCTAATACTAGTGTGTTGGGTACTTTGTTTTGCCTTATGGGCTGTGGTTGAGTGGCACACCGAGTCTGTGGGCTGTGTGTCATTTGAGTTGTGTTGGGGGTGGAGGTTGCTTGCATTTCTGTTTTGGAGGTCTCTGTTGCTTGAGCAGATTATTATTGAGAGCCTCTGCGAATGTTTTTGTGTTTCTATGTGTGGATTTTGGTGGTGTAGATTTAGTGGGACTATGTGATGAGTGTGGTGTTTTGCAAGTGTTTACCTTCTCCTCTTGACTGTCAAGTTCAGTCTTGGTTGGAGAGAGCTTTACCTCCAGTTTGGCTAGATAAGTGCATCTCTCACAGGTTTTAGTGTTAGGTGGTAGGAGGAGAGGGTTGACTGTGTACATGAGGCAATTGCTACATTGCCCCAAGATGCCCAGATTCATCAGATAGACAGGAGAGAACACTGGGAGCTGACCCTTGGACATGAATGAATGAAAAACTATTTTCCTCTAGATAAGTGAGGAAAGTGAGTACAAGAGCTGTTTTTCTCTATGCAAGTGAGGAAAGTAAGTACAAAAACTGTTTTCCTCTAGGTAATGAGGAACGTTGAGTGCTGTAGTAATTTGTAGCTTATTTAGTGCTTACAACAAGTTCTGAGCACTAATAAGCAAATTCAAGTGCCAAAACTAAGAATCTGTATCTGGACTACACTAGTTGCAGGACGAAACAAGTGCAAATGCGGGCGTTTAAATCAGAAAGGTGAGAGAGAGATGGAAAAATTGCCCAAACGGCCAATAAATAAAATTTCTGGGCTGGAATCCACTCCTTGTGTGGTAGATAGGTTACCTAGTACTTACCACTCCCACTGATAAGCTAGCAGGCTTCCCTCCAACACAGAAAGGCTTGGGGGCTCAGGAGCTTACAAACAGTCCTGGATACAGCAAACCTGTATCTGTACTAGGCTAGTTACAGAAAAGGTGGTAAACAAGTGCAAATGTGGGCTTTTAAATCAGAAGTTGAAAGAGATGGAAAAACTGCCCAAACGACCAATAAACTACAATTTCTGGACCAGAAATCACTCCTCTTGTGTTAGATATGCTACCTAGTGCATACCACTCCCACTGATAAGCGAGAAGGCTTCCCTCCAACACAGAAAGGCTTGGGGGCGTGCTCAGAAGCTTACATACAGTCCTGGATACAGCAAATCTGTATCTGGACTACACTAGTTACAGGAAAGGTAGGGAAAAGGCTCAGAGGGTTTTTTTTTTTTTTTTACAGAAAAGCAACTAAAACAGCACTAAAAACAATTCAAGTGCAGTGTAAGCTAGCACACTTCAGTGTGTAGCAAGATTAACGCTAATACAGTTTTTAAATAAATGCAGTGTATTCAAAATGCATTCTGAACAGAATTTAATTATTGTTTTATTCAACTCTGAACAGTAAAAAAGTACCAAAATCTACTTAACAGCTGAGAAGCACACTCAGTCAGAACAGGGAGATTCTAGATAAGTTTTTTTTTTTTTTTATTAGTAAAGTGGAAAGGGAGAAAGGAGGCGCAGAAGATAATTCATGCTTAACAAACTAAGTGGGTTGGCCTTCTCAAATGTTCTCTCTGTAATAGGTAAAATGAGCTAATGACACTAGACTGGGGGGAGTGTTCCAGATGAAATTTACAGTAGGGGCGGGCAACTGCAAAGTCACCAAGTATAAGAACAAGATACCAACAGAGAGAGTGGGTGGGAATACAGCTCGTATATAAATAATAAGCAAATGTATAAATACAGCACAGTGCAAATTAAGTTGCAAAAAGTGTACTTATCAGTTTGGAATAGATTCCAACTCTGCTCACAGCCAGGAGATTTATCAGCTTTGCATCAATTCACAGAAATGCAGTCTGTACTGGAATTACCACAGAGAAAATACAGCTCAGGCAATGACTAGCAGCTAGGATATGGGCTGGCTCAACAACCCCCTACCTGAAACTAGCTTCTGTGCTACCCTGAGAAAAAAATTTGTATATTTGTATATATTCCCTGATTGTCTCTGTAGACTCTCACTTGCCTTCTGCAGGATCTCATAACTATTCCTTCTTACCTAGACCACATCATCTCTCCATCCTCTTCTCCTCACCCTCCCCGCTCTATTGCGCACACTTCTTCCACTATGGACTCTCCACTTCACTCTTCCTAACTATAATCACCTATGTAGGAATATCAGGGTAACCTGTTACTCCTAGATTCTTTGCCCCTCCCCTATCTACCTGCCCGCTCTTTCTGGATCTCCTCCTCCTACCTCATATCCTGCCCTAAGGGCATATAGTGGGGAAACTAATTGTGGCGCCATCTTTATTCTCCCTGAATTTGCCCTGGCTGCTGTGTGTCCCTGGTCCCTTGAGGAATAGTGCTCATGTAAGTAATTTAACTGGTTATTTGCATTGTTGTTAAGACTCTCAACTGTTGTAAGCTGTCCTTTCTGCTATTTAGCGGAACGGTATTTATGTTAGCCGCTTGTTTCTGCATTAACTAGATACCATGTGCAGTTTATTTTTTTTAACGACTTTTATTTGCTGTTTTATACTCTATATGATATGTTATTAGTCCTTGTTGACAACTGTGGACTGTTACCAGCCCAAACTAACTACTAATTGGAAAGGCTTTGATTTAGATGTGTTAGTAGAGAAATAAAGTGTTGAGGGTTACGGACTTGCATAACGGCCAACTTGATAAGTGCTGTGCCTCCCACATGGACGTATACACGCTACGCTGCTTCCAATAGGGACTGCAAACCCTTGTAGCTCCTCTGAAGGTTGTAAACAAGTTTCCAGAGAAAGCGCTGCTTTACTGAAGCAGGTACTAACACTCCGTAGGTATTTCTACCTTATTTATTGCAATCTCTTTGCCCTAGTATCTCTCGCAGTTGCCGCTAATGTTTCCAAGATAGCGTTTGTGCGAAAGCAGTTGTCTGGCGTCATTGTTTTATATCTCAGCTATATTTGTGATGTGAAACCCATATCCTCTTATTGCTAACAGAGGACGCAACAGTCTATTTATTTTTTTCTTAAAATAGCGCTCATGCCAAGGCATTTATTTTTTTTTAACCAGCAATTTTTTATGTCTATCTTGAAGCTTTCTATTACTATCTTAGTATTCTTGTCCCTGTTATATGGAGGCTTGTATCCCTGAATTGGCAGATACCTATTATTTCATTAAGAGTTCATAAGCAGATTGCTTGGTATACCCTCTCCTACTCGAGCGTTCCTGTAAGCTAACGCTGTTTATTCCCATTAGCTAACCTCGGGGACTAGGCTTGTCTTTTCTGGCTCTACAACAAAGCTTGGCTACCATTGTCACTGTATTATGGGATTAACCTTACTTTTTACTTCAACATGCTTACATGCTTAAAAGAATTACCCTCGGACCTTATTCATCAAGGGCTGGTGTAGCACTCATATTGGTAACCCTCTAACAAGCTGGTCTGCTAATTCTAATAGGACCCCCCCCCCCCCCCCGATAGGCATTGTATAGCTTCCTGGACATTTTATGTGTTGTCAACCTTATGTTTACCTCATATAGCTAGATCACAGTTTTAACCTGTCCTGTAAGCTAGAACTGCTCCCTTAATCTAATCTTAAGAACTTTAATCACGGTGGGAGAAACATACATTTATCAAGTGGCTGCTACCTGCACACCATTTTTTGTGGAACTAGTTTAACACATCCTGTGTAATCGCATTAACTCTCATTTAGTGCATTGTTAGTTTCAGTGATTTGTATGAATTACTTTTTACATGCACTTAGAATTACTTTTTACATGCTCTTTAATTGTTACTGTTAGAGAATCTCAACTGTGACTGTTTATATCTGCTTGCTTATCTGATGGCATTGAATGTAACTGTAAATGCTAATCTGAAATTAGTAACCATTGCATCCATTAATAGTCTATTTTGTTTTGCTCGGATATACCAGTGTCTTACCTAGATTGCTTTTACTGTGCAGCATATTTTTAATTGTTTGTCTTCACACCTAAACGTTTTTTATCTTTCTATCCCTCTTAGCTCTCTACCTCCTATCCTATACTAAGGGAGCTGCTTGATCTTTCAGGACCCCTTTCTGATTTTTTTGTCTCTACCATCCCAACGTCTGGCCAAGAAAACCTGCTGCCCCAACTCATATATTGTGTTCCCAGCTACCAAAAAGGACTAAGAAAGTATGTTCCACCTTGGATCTACCTATTAAGCTGTATTATTTATTTATACCTATCTAGTACCAAGAGAAACTAAGCTAGCGAGCAGGGAAACCAGCAGCAACGTTTTTTCTCCCCTACACCCCAATAGCAATCTGCTATTTTCCTCCCATTACCTTTTGTTAACTGTAACTCCGTCTTGTAACTTTATCTAATATTTATACCTTTGTGTACTATACTTTCTGCCCACTAGGTGGCACTCTACTCCAGTCTAGGGTTACACCGTGTACTCCACCTTCCCAAATATCTACTCTTAATCCTCTTACATCTCTTATCCCTCGACTAGTTGCTAATCCTCCTGCTACTTTCACTATACTGTTGCCTTTTCTTCCTCCCACTAACTGTACTCTGTTTTTTTTCTGCCCTTTATTCCACAAAATTTCCCTACCTCTCTCCTGCATTTACCATACTCTACTCACCTGGATATACTTAACTTGCCTCAGGAGCCTGCTGCTCCCTGATTGTCTCTGTAGACTCTCACTTGCCTTCTGTAACGCTCCGTTAGCCTCTGGGCTCACTCCACTCCCCTGCCCTACCCCCAAATCCCACCCACCCCCAGTGGTCCTACCTTTATACCTATAAAGCCACACCCCCTACTTCCTATCCAATAGCCATCCACAACTCATCACACACATACCATCTGCACACCCACTCACATACTGACAACTACTCTCAATTACCTCTTACACACCTTAATACTCCACACTCTCTTTACTCCCACCTCCTAATTCTTAACTATATTCTATCATCTCCTTTACCATGCCCTTAACTTATACACTCACCTACATAAAACTACCTCTCCTACTCTCACTACTATCTATCCTTTCTATTCCCTATACTCTCACCTTTTATGAAAACCTACAAGCCACATCATCTCACCAACCCCTTAAACAAACATTAGTAATAAATGAGCTTGTATTCCAAAGCCATTCTAACAACATCCACCTCAACCTATCTATCACCTAAATACCACAGAGTTGCCCATTTCTCATTTACACTATTTAGGAAATCACAACCTAATGACAGCAAACCACTGAAGCATCCTTATAGCCCAATTAGACATCCTCTCCTTCACGGTGACATTCATTCCAACCCAGGACCAAATAACAGCATCCTAACACACCCCTCGCCCCTCTTCACTCCTTGTACAAGCACAAATTCTTTACTCATAGCTCATCTCAATAATAAGAAGTGTTAACAATAAAGTAAGCCACCTACACGCTCTACTAGATACTCACTCTTTCGATATATTATGCTTAACTGAAACCTGGCTTAAACCAGTTACAAAAGACAATGAAATACTCCCACCTGGTTATAATATCTTGAGGTTAGACCGAACTACCTAAAAAGGTGGTGGGGTAGCAATACTGCACAAATCTCATTTACAGGTCACGCCTTACTAGTATGACCACCTCTAGAAACTAATGTGGAAATTCTTATCTCCAAACTCCAGCTCAATACAACTAAATCTATATACATAATATGCTCCTACCTACCCCCAGGCAATAACATTAGCATCTTAGAAAATATCCTCTGCTGGCTTTCTACATCCTTCCCTCAAGAAACCATTGTACTTGGCGATTTCAAGATAGACTGGAACACCTGTACCACTCTAGAACCCACAACCCATATAAACCTCTATGGCTTCTCACAAACTATTACTACCCCCACCAGAATCCATAAACCCAGCTGCAAAGGAAGTATATTAGACTGGATCTTAATTAACAGCCACCCTCTTTCCTACAAAGTAGGTATCCTTCCTGATGATATTAGCGACCATTCACTAACCTATCTATCTAGACAAAAATCCTTTATCCCAAATCAAACCACCTTTAAAATCACCCGCAACAAAAAAAATTTTGATCCAGCCAACTTTCAGGCTGAACTTCAAGCCTGTGACTGGTCACCCCTAAGGCACCTGCCAATTGATGATGCAGTATCCCATTTTAACTCCAAATTCCTACAAATTTTAGAATTCCACGCCCCCTCACGCTCTATAAGAACTAGATACAAAACAGCCCCATGGCTCACTACAGAAACCAGACAACAAATCCTACAAAGAAATAAAATCTGGTCCAAATGGAGAAACACTAAAGACCCAATTGATCAGCAGTACTTTAGACAGCTAAGAAATGCCACCAAAAAATCAATAATTCAGGATAAAAAAAACTATTTCTTTAAACTCCAACAAAATCACCATAATCAACCTCAAAGCTTCTGGTCAGGCATAAATAAACTTTTACATCCAGGCCACTCCAAAACACCTACCCCATCTGGTATTTCCCTAAACTCTCCTACGCAGATTGCTGATGCTTTCAATACCTTTTTTACTGAAACTGTACAATCTCTAGCTAACACCTTACCACCTGTTAACCCTACTCTCTCATCCCCCCCCAACTACCTTAGCAGCTACCTTTCACTTAAAACCTATTCCTACAACCCTCATCTACACTCTACTTCATAAACTTAAACCTTATACTCCCTCAGCTGATCTCCCAGCAGCTGAATACCTTCAAACTGCTGCAAAAGCTCTTGCCTATCCCATTTCAATTCTAATCAATAGAACCATAACTGAAGGCTCCATTCCCTCACTCTGGAAAATCTCTCACATAATCCCACTTCACAAAGGAGGGAACTCAACTGAACTCTCTAACTTTCGGCCCATAGCCATGTTATCACCACTAGCCAAAATAATGGAAAAATGTATCCATCAACAATTCCTTGACCACATTCTCCAATATAACCTACTAGCTGACTGTCAACATGGTTTTAGACCATTCCACAGTACCACCACTGCTCTCCTATCCTTTACAGACTGCATTAATAAACATCACAACAATAACATGCACTCCTCTGCTCTGTTCATTGACCTCTCTAAAGCTTTTGATATGGTCAACCATCAAATACTACTCAACATACTCAACTCTTTCTCACTTGACACACAGGCACTACAATGGTTCAAATTTTATATGCACAATAGACAGCAGGCTGTCCTTTGGGATAATAACCTATCCACACTTCTCCCTATTACCCTTGGTGTCCCTCAGGGCTCTATCCTGGGACCTCTACTCTTCTCCATATTCATTAACGACCTTTCTACTAATTTACCTCTACCTACCAGCATACAATACGCAGATGACTCCACTTTAATTTGTAAAGGAAACACCTCATCTGAACTCCAGTCCATCACCCAAACAGTATTTAACCAAGTAGAAAACTGGTTCCAACAACGTCGCCTTCTCCTTAATGCAAAAAAAACTAAACTATTACTATTTTCTCCAACTTTTAAATCCACCCCAATGGATTTCTCTATTATATCCATTGACGGTACAATCATAGCTCCTGACCCAACTACAAAACTGTTAGGTGTATTGATTGACCATAACCTCAACTTTGACTCCCATATTAATGCCACTATTAAAACTGTAAACAGAAAACTTGGATCCTTATATAGGATAAAACCTTTTCTCACCCCAGAAGTCAGAACTACTATTGCCCAGACCCATCTGATCTCCACCCTCCTCTATGCCTCACCAGTTTATACTAATCTTTCCAAAAGCAACCTAAACAAATTGTCCACTTCTTATAACAATATTGCCAGGTTTGCTACTGGGTCCTCATTTAGAACTCATCACTGCCTAAATCTCAAACTTCTTGGATGGCTTGAACTAAATAACCAGCTAGAATTTCAACAACTCTCCATTACCCATAAAATTCTGTACCAGCCCAGTAATACTCCTATTCTCAGTAGCCTCATCCCCCCCTACACAAACCTTACTAAGCTTCGCTCAGCAAATAAACTACTGGTTACCATCCAGAAATCCCACAACAAGGCTGGTGATTCTCTTTTCTCTAATACAGCAGGGAAAATTTGGAACAAGCTTCCCACAAAACTTACATCTCTCTCATCATTACCACTCTTTAAAAAGCAACTAAAGATTCAACTAAAAACACAATGGCTTTGTCCTTGTACTAACCCTGACTACCCCCCCCAATATAACATTATTCTATAACTCTCTTCCAATAACCCTCTTTACAGTATTAGCAATTTCACCCCCCCCTTCTTAGCATCTTATTCCCAAGCTGCTTACACTGAATATGCTCCTAACAACCTTGCTTTCTTCAGAGAGCTCTTATCTTTCCACCTTGTATTTATAAACCAATCTATTTCTTTCACTATGAATGTAACTACTTCCCCATGTACTTACATTCATTAATTCTCTTACTTCTCAGTGTTACTCACTTTATCATAGCCATTTTATATCTTTACAAAGGCACATTCATATCCAATTTTCTAATCAAGAATATCTATCTCTTTCCCTTGGTAATAATACTGTATTTTACCTTATTAAACTTAGTAGTCACAATCTGTATATTTGTAGTTCTGTACAACTCAATTTGATGAAATAATTCTTCGGTTTATGTACTGTATATATTGCATGGACTTTAGATTGTCTTGATTTAGTTAGTTTAAAGTGGAGCTTTTCTCCCCGGGCCTCTACTGAAAATGGACATGTATCCAGTTAGACTAGCCCGGTCAACAAATGTAAAATAAAAATAAAAATAAATATGCTGTATTGATCTCAGTAATAGCTACCTCATAGGTATTTTGGTCATTCAAAGGGTCTAGCATTTTTCCTGCATAGTCCACTTGGTTCATTGTAACTACCCCCATCTTTATCAAGTTTCATGAATCTGTACTCTGTCAACTCACGTAGATTTTTTAAAAACTTCATTTCATTTTCTGATATATTGCCATCTTTTTTTGTTTACCTGAGTTTTCAACATCTTACATATTTCTTTTTCACATATCTTTTCAAACTGGTCTATTGCTGAATTTACAGGTGCCATAAATGTACTTCTTTTAATCAAATCAGTTCTAACCATATTGTCATAATTTCTGGTAGAAAAAAACTTGGCCAAATTTAGTTGGCTAGTATACAATTTAAGGTTAATAAGCACCTTTGCTATGTCAATTTTGAAATACTTCCGTACAACCATGAGACGGAGAGTTTTAGAGAAATGCTGAACAGATACTAGGACTTGTTTTTTCATGAGAGTTTGAAACAAGTCTTGGGTGGATCCCTGAAAATTACTTACAGTAGGGGGTGTAACCTAAAAGGGTTTCTCTAAAAGACTACAGTTACAAAAAGTCAAAACTATCATAAGATGACAAACTGTAATGTGTAGAGTATGTAAGTACATAAGTGAAGGACCATATGTAGTGGTAGAAGGGTATGGCTGAAGTATTTCATGCCCAGGGCATTGTAATTGTAATACCAATTTAGTGGTTTACATTGCAACATGCACCTCATGTTTGGCTTTCTGTGTAGGTAAGACTACAAGAAAGTTAAAGGAAAGAGTAGCTAAACATATAAGGGACATAAAAAACAAGAAGACCGAAAATGCCTTATATATGCACAGTTTAGGTTGTGAAAACTTTAGTAAATTCACATTTTTTTATTATTGACCATGCCATTCCTTCTCGGAGAGGAGGTGATGTAAAAATTAATGTTGAGAGACTAGAGTTGGAATGGCAGCTTAGACTAAATGCTACTACTAAACCAGACATTAATGACAGTTGCACTGTGACTAGTGTTTTGAAATTAAAGTCACTGCAACTATGAATTGCATAAAGGTTTTCTATTGTATATATTTTAACAGATATTATTTAATATATACTACTAGCAGCTCTCCATTGTTTATTTTTTGTGTTTTATTTGCATCTTTTAATATTTTAAGACTTGTAAAGGATTTTTTGCATGTGATTTTTAATTTTCACATTGAAGTGAGAAATCATGTGATTCGGTAATATTTATTCGGGCTTACTGATGGAAGTGATACACTCTGAGGAAGCCCAGGATGTTATTGGGTGAAAACGGTTGGTGTTTAATTAAAGCTTGGACTGTTATATCGGCTGGCAGTGGCATTTTTTTATTATTTTTATTTTGTTTTATAGATTCCTTCCTTTGTATCTTTAGTGAGAAGCTTAAAATGCTGGTTCTCAAGATACGAGGAAAGGGAAGAAAGTCTACTGCAAGGGTTTTTTGGGGCAAATGCCTGACAAATTGAATAAGACGTATGGTCATGAGAAGCCCTTAGGCAAAAAAATACATTTATTGTGGCGGTCTTTATGGGAAATCTGTCTTCCACACTGGCATTTACCCTTCCTGGATGATATTAATCTCAAGGAGCACAAAAATGCAAGAAGAAAGAGAAAATCCAAGTGGATACTTCTGCTAGAAGTCAGAAAACAGGTGTAGGTAGTCACTGGAGAACGAAAATGCATTAAACTGGTGGAAAACAGATGCAGATAAACAGGCCGATGGTGAAAATATACATTCGAACTAGCGGCAAATAAGTTCTGATTATGGTAGACCTGAATGTCACCTTTATGCCCTATGCTACGTAAGGAGCTTTTGGGTGACGTTCAGTATATCTTAAAGCAACCATAGTCTCTGGTAGACTGGCCGCAAGTCGGACTTCCACTGCAGGGAATCCCATATGGTAAGAATACTGCAGCAGTGAATGTAAGGACATCAAGTGTTCTGCATGTCTTGGAATGTAATCACTGGACAGACTCTGGTTAAGAAGCTGGTGGAGTGTTTTGCTATGTAGGACTTTGTGATTCTCATTAGGCATCCAGCAATATTGTCATGACCCGTGGTACTTGTATTTTGAAAAGTGTCAAAAGTAATTTGCAAAGGTGATTTCAGGAGAGGAGGAGATGTTGATGGGGAATGGGAGTGGTGAAGTTGGAAGACAATTGTCCACAAATATAGTGGCAATATCCTTAGATCAGACAGGGACATACCATTACAGGTTCATAGGATCATATGATGTTACTAGCCTAATGGCCCTGGTGCCCTTACAAGCCTAACAAAAAACAAGGACCAGCATACAAGGCACCTTTGAATAAACATGAATTACTTTAATAAAAGTATATTGGTTCTTTTAACAGACCGGTTTTGGCTAAATCAATACAAAGCCTTCATCAGTGTTAAAGTTTCACAGAAAAAAAAAAACATTTTATAAATGAGTGCGTTAACCATGTGATTGATTACAACTGCTCATTAAGACCTGGCTTAAAGCGACCACCAAGTTTAATAATCCATTTTTTCTCCATGTAATTCAGTAGTTCATAATAATAATGGTGAAACTGAAACATGCATTTCTGTGTATTAATGAATGCTTATAGAGGGCATTGGTTTCTCTCTTGTTTTTAATGTCACTGAGGTGTTCAGATATTCTAAATTTCAAGGATATTGACATTTGACCAATGTAGATTCTCTTCAGGTCTAGACACTGATTCTGTGGGTGTCACAGGCTCACCAGCATTGAAAAGAAGGAATTCCCTAACTATTCAAGGTTTACATACAGGAGGAGGGGGGTAGAAAACATAAAAGCTGTAGACAACATGAAAAGTTTACTACAGATGTTTGTGAACAAAGAACAAATGTGGTTCAGGGCTCCCGAGAGCACCCCAGCACTACCAGGTTATACCTCATACCATGCTTTTCGGCCCCAAAACTTGGATCGAACCACAAAAGGAGGGGGAGTATCGATATTCATCAAAGATACCCACACCTCCAGGTTGGTGGCAAAGCACGAAGCATCAGAGACTATCCATGTGCAACTAACAGTGGGTAAAACTGCCTTCCAGTTCATAGCCTGCTACAGACCACCCACCCAAACCCAGGAACCCCACTCGGCCTTCCTGAGAACACTGGAAAATATGAAGGTCTCTCCAAACACCATTATATTGGGCGACTTCAACTACCCTAACATAGACTGGGAGCATTACTCTAGCTCCAACACCCTAGCCCAAAGATTCCTAGAATTTATAAACTCAAATGCTATGGAACAACTTGTTACCACTCCCACAAGAGGGGAAAACATACTGGACCTGATCATCACCAACATGGGGACTCTATGCTCCAGACCAGAAGTGTATCCCTCACTGGTAAGATCAGACCATAAACTAATCTCACTGGATATTCACATCCCGACCCCACCCCCTGCCCAGAAAACCACAGTGAAAAACTTCTCTAAAGCAAATTTCACACTCCTCAAAACCGAGGTGGAATCCTTCAAAGCCCCGGCCTATGGAAAATACGCCCAGACCGCAGAATCCTTTATAAACGCATTCTATGAACACCTTCAGGAATGCATGGATCATGCGATCCCAAATAAAACCAAGACCCAATCCTCCAAAGGCAGACGTCCTGTCTGGTGGACCCCAGCCATAAACAAACTATACAACAGAAGGAGGAAGCTACTAAATGATAGAGCAAAATCCCAAAAAGGGAAGGCATCACTGATCAGTATTAGCAAAAAACTACGGGCACTCCTAAAATTGTCTAAGGCCAGCTTCGAGAGAAAAATTGCACAGGACACTAAGGATAATCACAAGGCTTTCTTTAGTTATGTTAGGAACCTGGGTGGTAATTCCCAGATATGCTCAGAAAATGACAAAAAATACACTGAACCCACAGAC
The DNA here is from genome assembly GCF_019279795.1 of Protopterus annectens. Classification (NCBI taxonomy): domain Eukaryota; kingdom Metazoa; phylum Chordata; order Ceratodontiformes; family Protopteridae; genus Protopterus; species Protopterus annectens. Next base: position 396,220,013 of record NC_056749.1, read on the forward strand.
ATTGCCAACATCCTAGCTGACAGGTTCAGCGCAAACCTCTCCCCCCCCACCAAAAGGGCAAATATCTATCCCAGCAGAGTGCTGCCCCCTGACATCTCAGATGCTCAGGTAAGAGCCGCCCTCTCCAAAGCAAAAAATATAGCATCAATGGGACCAGACGGTGTCCCGGGCTGCGTCCTACATGAACTCCAAGAAGAGCTAAACCCAAACATAAAACTACTGTTCAGTCTCGGCCTTACTACAGGATATGTGCCCAAAGAGTGGCGTACAGCAACAGTGGTCCCTCTCCATAAAGGTGGTGCCTCAACGGATCCTGGAAACTATCGCCCCATAAGCCTGACTAGCTTGGTCTGCAAAGCTATGGAAAGGATCATCATGCACCTCATAAATAAAGATATTGGGGACCTACAGACACTGGATCCTACCCAGTTCGGCTTTGTTAAGGGCAGATCCTGCCTCTTAAACCTGGTTGATTTCTTTGAAACAGTCACCAAGGCCATTGACGAGGGGAAGGTGGTCCACACAGCCTACCTGGACCTCGCAAAAGCCTTCGATACAATATCCCACTCGGGCATTATAGATAAGCTCACCAGCTTAAATATAAACCCCTATGTCACTAGATGGATTGCAAACTGGCTCAAGGACAGAACCCACATGGTTACAATTGCTGGAGCCATGTTAGACTCCAAACCAGTTACAAGTGGTGTCCCACAAGGCTCAGTCCTGGGACCTCTCTTGTTCGGTATATATTTCTCGGAGGTACAGGCCAACACGGAAGGACTGTGGCTGACCAAGTTCGCAGATGACTGCAAACTGGGCCATAATCGACTCTCCAGCCGACACAAGCATCCTCCAAAAGGGCCTCATAGAAACAGACAACTGGTGCCAGAGCCATGGCCTCAAGCTAAATGCCAAAAGTGTATAGTCATCCCCTTTGGCAAAAACAAAGTGCTCACAAATTACCACATAGGTGGTAATCCATTAAGTACAGAAGAAGTAATTAGGGACCTGGGGACCCAAGTTGATAGCAATCTCTCATTTGACAACCACGTGGCCAAAGTGGTTAGAAAAACATTTTATATAGCCCACCTAATCATGAAGGGATTCACATCTAGATCATCGGAGGTCATCGTGCCTCTTTACTCATCCCTCATCAGGCCCATAATTGAGTACAATGCCCCTTTTGGGATGTACCTTACCAGACACCTGCAGCAACTGGAAAGACCCCAAAAGTACCTCACCAAGAGGATCAAAGGGCTCAAACAGAAGCCATATGCTGCCCGGTTAAAGAAACTCCAGCTCTACTCAGTGGCATACCGCCTGTTCAGAGGCGATCTGTGCCTGACGTATAAAGCCATGTCCAACCCGGAATTAATGGACATGCTGCACCTCAGAAAATCCAAATCCCATCGAGCTACGTGCTCGAGAGACTTGAACCTCAGCACTGAAATAAATAGGACATGCTGGAGGGACAGATTCATAACCCAGAGGCTCCCTTCACTCTGGAATAAAATCCCAGTCCAGGTTAGGCAGAGTCCCTCATTGACTCTATTCAAGAGGAATCTTGATGAGTGGATGGGAGATCGTAGGTTTACCCCGGGTATCACTTCTGTGTCACTGTTAGATAGAGGCACAGTATACTAACCTCGAAAAAGGGCATAGCAAAATAAATTTAAAATGGGTGGCGAAAGCCAAACACATTCTGGCTAGGCTTATAAATGCCCTAGGGCAGATAGCCTAGTATGAACCTATGAACCTAATATAACCAACTTTTCATCTCATGTCCTCACCTCCTCTGAAATTGAAATTCTCAATAAAGGTTCATCTTTCATTCCTGGTTTCTTTGTTTCAGAAGAAAATTTTGTTAATGACATCCTTTCATATTGCAGGATTCTTAATCTTAAATTATTTTTTCAGGAACAACAGTCATCAAAGATCTCTGACTAATTTAAATATCACAAATCTTTTTTATAAAATGGGTTCTTTTTATCTGTGAATTTTTAACACTGATGAAGGCTTTGTATTGATTTAGTCGAAACCGGTCTGTTAAAAGAACCAATATACTTTTATTAAAGTAATTCATGTTTTTTCAAAGGTGCCTTGTGTGCTGGTCCTTGTTTTTTTTGTTTGGATTGCTGTTTCTCTTTGGACCTTGCAGCTGCCGTACTCGCAGAGGTTGTACTACTTTTGGTGCTCTTACAAGCCTAGTCAAAAGTTTATCCCCAAAAAAGGAACCTCAGTCAGCACCTGTCATTCCTGTCAGTGAGAGACACAGATGGAATCCCTGGGACTAATTGTGGTTCCCCATCCACTCATCAAGATTGCGCTTGAAGAGGGACAGCGAGGTACTCTCTTCGACATGTATGAGAAGTCTATTCCAGAGATGGGGCAGCCTTTGGAAGACAAACCTGTCTCTCCAGTAGGTTTTGTTGATGTCACATATTAGATTTAGGGCTTTCTAGCTGGTAATGAGCGAGGAGTTAGAGTTATGGATATGGAGCATCTCTAGTAGGGCAGGGTCTGATATTGCCTTGTAGGTGAGACAGGATTACCTCTGAGCAATCTGTATGATATGGAGTAGAGTGATAGTGATTTGAGCCTGTCTGCATAGGACAGGTGTTAGAGGCCATGGATTCTCTTTGTGAGGTATTTCTGTGGCCTTTCCAGTTGGTGCAGGTGTTTGGAGAGGTACATACCAAATGGGGAATTATTCTCAATTATTGGCCTAATGAGGTAGAAATACAGAGAGATAATAACTCCTTTTATCTGAATGCAGTCCCTTTTACTTATGAGATGAACCAAATAAAATGCTTTTCTGACCACTGCTGGTACACAATAGTCGATTGTGAGATTGTTGTCAACCTGTGTACCCAGGTCTCTTGCCACAGGTTGTGTGCTTTGGGGGTTGCCATTGATGTGGTAATCAGTAGAGGCTGTGTCTTTGTTGAATGGTATGATAATACATTTTTTGAGTTTAACTTAAAGCCAAAACTTTGACACCAGTCATTTGTTGCTGTGAGACACTCTTGCAGTATGTTAACATCATTTGGGGAGTTAGTGACGGCATGCAACTTACAGTCATCTGCAAACGTGGTCAGCCACAGGCCTTTTGTCATTGCCTGGACCTCTGAGAAGTAGATGCCAAGCAGTACGGGTCCCAGGACAGATCCCTGGGGAACACCACTAGTGACAGATCTGCCTTCAGAGGTGGAGGACCCACAAGGTGAAAATAGGTACCTATCAGTGAGCCAGTTGGGGAACCCACCTGATGAGATAGGGATTTATGCCAAGTTGTGTTAACATTTTGATGATACCCAAGTGGGGGATTGTATCAAAGGCCCTGGCCATGTCAAGGTAAGCTGTATGCACTGACTTTTCCTCATCTAGGACCTTGGTGACAGTCTCAAAAGAAGTCATCCAAGTCTGCCCTTGACAAATCCGAACTGGATGGGGGTCAAGTGCTTGGAGATTGCCTATCTCCTTGTTTATGAGAAACATAATAATATGCTGCATGGCTTTACAGATCAGACTTGTCAAGCTAATAGGGCAGTAGTTTCCAGGGTCAGTAGTGGCACCACCTTTGTGCAGGGGGATGACAATGGAAGTTCTCCACTCTGCTGGATTGAAGCCTGCACTTAGGCTGTGGTTGAATAGGGTGCTCAATGGTGAAGCTAGGTCTTGCTGGAGAGGGTGAAGAATATAGCCTGGGATACTATCAGGCCCCATGGAAGCTGTGTTCCTTGCCTTGCATAAGGCCTTTAACATTTGATCTACAGAGATGTGAGGTGCAGGACATGTATCAGGTTCACCCCCTATCCCTCCAAAGGCCCTTTCATCATCCCCATCTGCTAGTAGGTTGGCTAAGTCAACAGGATCTTTGTAAGTGGCACAGTTAAGTACTAATTCGGGACAAACCTGGGATTTGCCATGGAGGTTCCTGACATAACTGAAGAAGGCTTTGTGGTCTCCTTTTGTTTTGGAGGCTAGTTTCAATTCATAATTGGCTTTGGAGGTTTTCATTAGTGATCTAATTTGCTTGTAGAGGCTGAGGAGGAAGTTTTTCCAATTTGGAATTTGTTCCTTTTTATTCTTGGACAGCAGTTTCCTCCTTTTGTTGTAAAGCCAGTTGATAGAGGATGTCCACCAGACAGGTTTGTGTTTCTTGAGGAGCAGGTTTTAGTTCTGTTGGGTGTGGCTGAATCCATGCATTTGTATAGATGCTTGCATACTGCATTGCTGTACTGTTCAGCATAGTTGTCTGCATCCTCTGAGGGGGTGGTGGTGTGAAGCTACTGATACCCTCCCTTAGGAGTACTGATACCCTCCCTTAGGAGGTTGTGGTCAGCTTTTGAGAAGTTTTTTAGTCTGTTTATAGCTGGGGGGGGTAGAAACTTCAAATGAGGTAGCCCTATGATCTGATCTCACCAGGGAAGAACATACTATGGAAGTGGTGCAGAGGTCACCGATGTTGGTGAGAACCAAGTCCAGAATGTTATCTCCCCTTGTGGTGCATTAGTGCAGGAGTAGTTCACCTAGTCTGTGGTGGGGTAGTTGAAGTCACCAAGGATCAGGGTGTTAGGGGGTACCTTGATGGAGTCCAGGTAGGAGGAGTGGGTGTCCTGAGAAATTGGGGGCAGGGGGTCTGTAGCTGGCTAGAACTTGGATGGGTGTCTTGCCAACTGTCAGTTGCACCTGGAGTAATTCCAGTATGTCAAGCTGGCAAACCAGTCTGGAGGTGCCTGTCCATAATGAAGATAGAGACTCCACCACCCTTGGTCTTCTCAACCTTATTTTGGGGTCGGAATGTGTGGAATGAGGTATAGCCTGGTGTAAGGCAGGGGTGCTCTCCACAGCCCTGAACCAAGTTTCTGTGACTGCACAGACATCTTCATCTTCATCTTCCATTGCGTGGCGACCCTCCAGTGAGTGCATTTTCAGGTTAAGACTCCTATCATTAAGCAACATGACCTTAAAGCTTTTTGACAGATCTTTTATGTTGGAAGATTTGTCTTTGGGACAGAGCCTAAAAAGGTACAATGGGCGAGGCAAGAGCCTTGGCCAGGACCCAGAATCCCAGGGGTGATGGGTGGAAGCCATCTCTGGCAAAGCATTGAGGCCTGTCAACCATGTCATCCCAGGCAGACAGATACTGGATCCCCTTGGAAAGACACCACAAACTAAGCCAATTGTTGAACTCAATTATTTTTTTGTTGGTGTTGTGTTATCATTCTTGTTGAGGGCAAGATGTTTCTTAGGGCTAAGGTCATACCTGCTTGGGACACATATTCTGAGAGTTCAATCATGTCTCTCTTCATATATTCCATAAAGGTATGTCTCAAGTCATTCACACCAACATGGACAATGACAGAGTCATACTTGTAATTATTGTGGACAAACTTAAGTGCGTGATGTGGTGGATTCTGGCACCTGACAGACAACTGACCTTGACCTTCTCCCTGTCAAGCCTGGTGAGAGAGACATTGGTGTGTCTCACAACTGAGTTGCCAATGACTAGTATGTTTGGTTTATTGTTATGTCTTATGGGCTGCATTGGTTTATTGTTTTGCCTTATGGTCTGTGTTTGTGAGACACTGGTGTGTTTGGTGTTGTGTGTGGACTGTTTGTGAGTTTGTTTTGGAGGTCTCTGCTGTTTAGGCAAGTATTTATTGAGGACCTCAGCATAGCTGGGTGTGTGTTGTGGTTGGCTGTATGATGTGGATGGTGTGGTGTTTGTGGTGGCAATCTCCTCTTTGTCAGGAATACTGACTGTGGTGTGAGAGAACACGGACTCCAGGTTACTGATGTAGATGCATGTCTCGCAAGTAGAAGAATTATGTGCTAGGAGATGAGGGCTGTCATATTTGAGGCAGTTGCTACACGGTCTCAGTATGCCCATGTCAACCAGGCTGGCAGGAGAAACTGATGGGAATTGTCCAGACATAGTGTTCTGAATACTTGGGCGACTTCCTTTAGGAGGGTTTTGATAAGGGTTTGTCCACAAGAGTGTAGACCACAACAACCTTCTTAAATGTAAAATAACTAGACTGAGGCACAAGTGCTAAAACCAAAATTAAGATGCTTGAAATAGCAGGTAAATTTAATCAGGCTACTAACAAGCAGTAATAAATGCCGCAGAGTAAAAGCACTTGAACACTGAAGAGCACACAGCAAAGCAAAATAAGGTAATAAAGTAGGAAGAACACTGTTATAGTAAGAACATCTGAATAAAGTGTAATTTTTAAGTGGAGAGGGAAGAAACAGAAGATAATCCAAGATTAAGAAACTAAGGGGTTTGGCCTTCCCAAATTCTCTCTGTACAGAGTAGACAGAGCTGATGAGATGGGACTGGGAGGAGTGTCCAAATTCAAAGAAGCAAGGGGGTAGGCCTTCCCAAATGATCTCACTGCACTCAGTTGTGTGAGCAAATGAGATGGGGCTGGGAAGAGTGTCCAAAGACAAATTTAAAGCAGGAGCAGGCAATTCCAAAGCCACCAAGTTTAACAATACAACAACAGTTGGGTCGGCGGTTAGGAAAAACAAACAAACTGCAGATGAGACCACCAATATTCAATCTACTACAGACGAGACCACCAATATTCAATCAGTATTCAATGAAACAAATAATAAATGCAGTACAGTTGTGCTATCACTGAAACAGATCATGTGCAAAAAAGTATCAGCTTTGTATATCCAGACGGTTGTAGAATGAGTCGCAGGCAGCTAAACAGTTCTACTACTGAGCACAATTGTTTAAGTACTTCTGACCTTTCTGTTATAGCTGAATAAGGCATTTTTGTTATCCTTTGAATTGTCAACAACCTCAGGTTCATAGCTGACCTTTAATTTTCCTTAATGGTCTGCTTGAAGGGCTTTAATGGTGATCTTTTACAGATGGCCAAGAGCTCTTCTCCATTTTGTTAGTTTGTTCATGTGAGAGTTGCACAATGTGAGTTTAAACCTGTCATTATGCTCAAGTCAGATAGGATAAAGTAATGTTTGTGTGCAACTGAATAAATTCAGAGGAGTATGCAGCAGCCTGAGGTACAGTTTTTTTCTAAGTGTATCATTTCTGAATATCAGTAAACTCATTAAGTAGTAAGTTATTAGTTTTGTAGTGATGCCTGAAAGGAGAGGCATTATTAGGGGGTTCTAGAGCCGACTGTCTGGGAGAAAGCGACAACAACGCATTCAGTTTTGACTAGGGAGAGGAATGATAAGAGGAGTGTTGCAATTGGAGATTCAGTAATGAGAATTATCTTTAGAAGACCAGCAGCTATGGTGGGCAGGGGCACAGTTTCGTTAGGCATATCGGTATTTATTAATTTCAGAAATCTCTGTGTATATTTGTTGGTATAATTGTATTAGTTTGTGTGTGAATACTTGGTCACCCTTAAAAAAAGACATTTGAGTTGATGTTTAACTTTTTAATAGGTTAAGGTATTCTTCATACTTTGAAGGGGCCATAGATGGGCTTCGGTATTTGGCTATAATGTGATAATTATTTTTATTGAGTTTTATTAGGACTTTAGAAAGTTCTAGATTGAGAAATACTGTGATGTTAAAAAAAAAAAAAAAAAAGGTACAGCTACTCATCCAGTTGCCAGTGGCTCTGACTGCAGGATAGGCATTGTACTCTGGAACAGAGTGGTTGCTTTCATAGCATTGGAACTGTGTTTTTGTAATGGCACAAATGCTGATGCCTCTGAAGATAAGGAATGCCTCATGTTGTGACATTTTATTGTTTAGGATTCTGGTATTCAGCAGTGGTACCTTGGTATTAACCATATTCGAACCTTCTGTGTAAGGATGTCTGTGAGGTTATCTCTGCCTAAAAATAGCACTGTGTGAGTAGCAAGAGTTTTACCATGTGTGAGTAAAAAGTGAGGCGTGAGTGTGCAGGATACCATTGTGAAGCGGGGAGGTTTGTTCACTATTTTATCCCACACAACTACAGACAAATCTCCCCAAGAATTATGCCAATTTACTAGTCATGTATTTTTTCCTAGTAGGCATTATTCTTGGTGAAGTTAGAATCCTGTTCAGTGCCAGGACCTTGCCTTCTTCAAAGACATAAGTGGAAAGGTCAATATTGTTTTTCCACATATCCCCAAGGATGAACTGTCTAGGTTTGTTCACCCAAAGTGGGAATCTATACTGTCATACCCTATCTGGGATGTTGCTAGGGTCCTAATGGCCCTTGTGCCAACCCTAATTCTCACACCAAGGATGCATTCGCTAGCCTATCATTTGCCACCCTGATGAGTGCTGTGTCTGTTTTTCTTACAGTGTCACCAGTGTCTCATTTCTTGGATGTGCTGCAGGCTTGCAGTAACAGTAACTCCTGGAAGCAGCAGATGTGGATGTGGGTAAGGGTGTTGTGTATTTTGGCTACCTGGCTGTGGCTGACTGTGCAAGCTGTTTGCATGAGACAACAGTGTTCTACAATTGTTATGCTTGTAGATTTTAATAAGGCATTTGATTCTATACACTGGGATTTTATATGGGCCTCCATGCTTCATGTAGGAATACCAGTGCTATTTATTAGCTGGTGTAAACTGCTGTATGTATGCCACACTGCAAAACTGTAATCTTACAGTACCTTACCATACAAAATTCTTTTACAATGTGGTATCAGGCAGAACTGTCCATCATCTTTGTTATTCATTATATCCTTATATGTGCTAGACTTATTCTTGCTCACACAATTTCAGAACTGCATACTTAAACTGTAAGAGATAACTGGCCTTCTAATCTTTTTGCTGATGACTGCTCAGTTTGAATATGTGAACCTGTGCACCTTGCACACCCTATCATTTCTTAAAGAGCTGCTGGCATTAAATACTATGTCTGTAATGCATGATATTAAGGATAAGCTTTCTCAGATACCCACTCTTTCCCTGCTATTCTTAATAAAGTTCAGGTAGTGAAGATGTATCTTTGTATTTAAGACACCTTCCAAATTTACTATTCTCAAAGTTTCTAAATCTGTACTAAACCATGCTCAGTAACTATTTTGTGACGGGTGTTAGCTGCTGGCGACTGGTGGTACTGGCAAAAAAACGGAGTTTGGCTTACTAGACATCTATGAGTATGGGACGTTGATGTTTGAGTGGTGTTAGGTATTGGTTTCAGTTGTGCTGTCTCATGTTTGAGCACCGGCTGAGCTGTTTCTTAATGGCCTGTGTGCTAAATCTCCAGAGCTGTCTTACAGCGTATGGGATTCATGGGACTTGGATCATTGGTTTGAGACCTATAGCTGGAACAAGCCTTATACTCCTTTTGGCCTCTTAATCCATTCTAAACTTTGGAGCAATCATTTATTTATGACAGATCAGTGGATGATGTGGTGGGAAGATTGGATCAAGGATTTTGTATTGCTTGTGAGGGACATATAGAATGAGACCACAAAAAAACATACTTTTCGTTACTGAACTCAAGAATTGTTGTCTGTCAGTGAACTTAAGGTGATGGCAATACCTCTGAATTAAGGCTGCTTTTAGTCCAGATGCAGCTACATCCCCATGTAGGGTTTCTCCATTGGTTAACAACTCTGCTGGACGCAGCAACTTTGCTTATTTGGATAATAACTTTAATTTCAAAGCCTGGACTGAACAACAGCCACAGTTTAAAACAGGTACTGTCAATGTTAATACCAATACTCGTTTTGAGCAACTGGAAAACAAATTTGAGCTCTTTAAAAATAAGTTATATTCTTACAAAAACACGCAGCTTGAAATCAACTATTTGAATGAATGTATAAAAGTGGAACGCGTGCCCAAGGGGCTGCGATGTTATAGATATCCTAACAATGCATGTGCAGGCTCTGCTTTACATTCAAAATTAACTGAACTATTTAACAAAACTGGTGTTGAAGTATTAAAGCTTATGGTTGATGATTATGCTTTCAAAGGAAATGTTATTTTAAATGAATTGAACACCTTGCATGAAAATATTATTAAGGATGAGAAATTTACTGGTTTTAAAAAGAAATACAATGACACATTTAAAGAGGTAGATGAACATTGCTTTAAGGTTCTGGACAGAAAAGCAAAGAAACTGGAAAGGGACTTGGCTGAATATAGTGAAAGTAGGGCCTACCCAGTACCAGGGTTTAAAAGAAATGTAAATTTAGAAGAGACAGGCAACAGGTTGAATCAGGCGTCAAATGAGGGATATGAGTATTCTAACATGCCCAGGAGGAGTGAAAGGCTAGCGCAAAAGGGAAACAACTATGACCAACAGGGTTTTCAGATACCCCAGGGCAGACCACGGGTGAAATCCAACCAATTTCAACAGAATGCCTGGGGGAAAAGACGATAATTCATGTTATATCTTCAGAACACAATCAAATTTTACAATCCCTAGTAACATGTGATGAAGGAACTTGTAGCATTAACAGTTTACATGGTTTTAAAATATACAATTACACTGATATGCAGATTACTGAAACATTTTTTGAACTTTTCACTAAGGGACTACAATTTGTGCCACATAGGGCAAGTTATTTGCCCAAGCTGCTAATTGAACTAAAGCTGTTTATAAGAAACCTTAATTTAAGGGTGTTCTTTAAAAATCAACCTCAGGGAGAACATTTGCTCTGTAGAAGCAGTACTTTTAATCCTCCTACTCATCCCAAGCTACAGCTGTTTGAGGAACTCATTGAAAAAAGTTTAAGGGACTACTTTAAAAGCAAAAACATTAAATATTCCACTAATTTTCCTCACAGACTACAGGTTATTGTAGACAAAATCAAAGATGAAAGCATCAGGGTTATGAGGCCTGATAAAGGGGGTGGCATTGTACTGATGAAACAGTTGGAATATGACAAGTATATGCGTAACATTTTACATGACACGAAAACATACGAATCTATTTCACTAAATGAACTTAATATTGCACTTGCAAAAATCAAGGACTATCTATATGATTTGTTAATGCAGGGGTTCATTGACGAAAAAACATATAATTTTCTGACTGTTTCTAAACCTAAAACCCCAATTTTATTTGGCATCCCCAAGGTCCATAAGGGGCTAACCCCATTGAAATTTCGCCCAATAGTCTCCGGTGCGGGTGGAATAACTGAGCCACTTAGTAAATTTGTGGATGTTCAATTAAAAGGCTATGTAACAAAGTTAAAATATATCTGCAAGGACTCCTGGGAATTTCTCACTAGTTTAGATCAAAGTATGGATAATTCCAGTCTATATATGGTCACCATAGACATCGTTGACTTATTTCCTAGCATCCCTGTTGAGCAGGGTTTAGACTGGTTTGGTGAGGCAATAAGTATGGAATCTGGCCTCAGCAATTGCATGGTTAACAACATACTCGAGTTTATGAGAATAATTTTGAATAACAATTTTATATTCTTTAATGGGGAGTTCTTTAAGCAAAAGAGTGGGGTGACCATGGGGGCCCCATGTGCTACTTCTTATGCAAACATAGTCTTGAGTAAATGGGAGACACAATTTATTCTCTACCCAATGGAGCAAATACATCAGCTTCTACAGGAGATTTTTGGATGACATTTGCATTTTTTGGGCAGGCTCTGAAGTGGACTTTCATGATTTCATGAATTACTTAACTCAAACCACCAACTTCTTACGTTTCACTTATGAAATAAATGAGAGAACTTTACATTATTTGGACATTAAACTTACTAAAAAATCTGACAATGTTGGTTTTGTTTCCCAAATATACAGAAAAAAGACGCACTGTAACTCTTTTTTACATTTTAACAGTGGGCACCCTTTACACGTTAAGAGGGGCATTATTAAGGGACAACTGGTGCGTGCCTCCAGAATATGTAGCACACAAGAACTATTTTTTGAGGAGATAGAATTTCTTAGGAACTCTTTTCTTGACAGAGGGTATTCTGATGAATTTTTTCATGACATCCTTGGTGAGGTTTTGAGAAAAAGAGATGTACATTTTCCGCCACTTTTAGGGGTCAAAGCGGTTATTCCTAGGAGGCAGAACAAATTTGAAGACAATGCTGGTAGTAATTTCATATACACATATTCGCAGGACGCAGCTTTCATTGAAAACATAGCAAGCAATCTTTGGCCTATTGTTCATATGCAGGATGAATTTGCTAACATGTTTCCCAATAAAATCTCTTTTGTCAGAAAAAGGGGCATTAATTTGAAGGGCATTTTTGAAACTAAAACCAGTTTTAACAACATTTTGGCAACTAAAACAGTGACCAAACGAAAGGGCACTTATTCATGTGGCAGATGCCATCAATGTACATTTATTATAAACAGTGACAAAATCACTATTCCTTCTAGAAGCATCACTATTACATCAAAAGAATATTTTTCCTGCAATTCATCTAAAGTGGTATATCTAGGAATTTGCCAACACTGTTTATCTTTTTATGTTGGCAAAACAGAAAGAGAGTTTAGACGTAGGATATACGAGCACATGAACGACATTAAAACTAAAAAGGAGACGAATGCTTTTGTTAAGCATTCTCAACACTGTACCAACATGTCTATTCACTTTTTTGTTTTGGACAGGGTACTTTGTGACAAGAGGGGTGGTGATTGGAAAAATGCTCTGAGCATTAAAGAACTAATTTGGCAGCTTAGGCTTGATGCCACCAGATGCCCTGGTTTAAATGATGGAACCAGTCTGGCTTGTATCTTGAAGGACAAACGAAGTAAATTATGAATTTGAAGTTAATTGTTTGGTATTTAATATTTAATTATTTAATATTTACCTTTGTTGAAGTATACACTTGTTTATATTTGATTCTAAACCTTAAATGATCAGAACACTTACTTGCAAGGTAAATTTTACAGAATGTAACAATTTCATTATTTAATATTCAAATTTCTAAGTTTACTTTTTACATATTGTCATATGTAAAAATTTTATTTTAACTATTTGGAAAGCATTATGTATAACCTCTACACAACTACGTTGTAAATAATAAGTAGCACAAAAAATGAGATCCAACGCAGTTGTCATGTTAAATTTGTGAGTGGAAGTAACATCAGGAAATGTTTTCAAGTAGATTTTCATTATTAAATGTGCCAGAATGTCATGTACCACATTTTTATTATTTTAACATACACTTTTCATTGATGTATTAAATGCACATATTTAATCAGTTTTTTATATTTAATTTTTAAATGCATATTTTTTTAAAAAGGAAAGCATGGTTGATTAACCAAATGATTGATTAATTATTCAATCAATTAATGTAACAATGCAATGCATTTCAGCATATATAAGTAAGATCTGTTGTGTAAAGAAATCACACTTGAAAAAGCCCGTTACGAACGGGCGAAAGCGCTTGTGCTAGAGTTTGGTTCGTGTCTGTGGAATAAAGATTTTATGTCCGTCATTTTGCTATTATTTTGGCGAGAAGTTTTTTGAAGTTTTTTGAACTTTGGTTCACATTGCAAAAAGATTTTGTTTGCATTTTTGCACCTGTTGAATGTTTTGCAGTATTCCGGAGTGAGGTTCCTGGTCTACACGCACTTTTGTTTCCTGGTTGTGGTTTGCAGCTCTCTCTGATTTGTCCATCATCTTTGTTATTCATTATATCCTTATATGTGCTAGACTTATTCTTGCTCACACAATTTCAGAACTGCATACTTAAACTGTAAGAGATAACTGGCCTTCTAATCTTTTTGCTGATGACTGCTCAGTTTGAATATGTGAACCTGTGCACCTTGCACACCCTATCATTTCTTAAAGAGCTGCTGGCATTAAAGACTATGTCTGTAATGCATGATATTAAGGATAAGCTTTCTCAGATACCCACTCTTTCCCTGCTATTCTTAATAAAGTTCAGGTAGTGAAGATGTATCTTTGTATTTAAGACACCTTCCAAATTTACTATTCTCAAAGTTTCTAAATCTGTACTAAACCATGCTCAGTAACTATTTTGTGACGGGTGTTAGCTGCTGGCGACTGGTGGTACTGGCAAAAAAACGGAGTTTGGCTTACTAGACATCTATGAGTATGGGACGTTGATGTTTGAGTGATGTTAGGTATTGGTTTCAGTTGTGCTGTCTCATGTTTGAGCACCGGCTGAGCTGTTTCTTAATGGCCTGTGTGCTAAATCTCCAGAGCTGTCTTACAGCGTATGGGATTCATGGGACTTGGATCATTGGTTTGAGACCTATAGCTGGAACAAGCCTTATACTCCTTTTGGCCTCTTAATCCATTCTAAACTTTGGAGCAATCATTTATTTATGACAGATCAGTGGATGATGTGGTGGGAAGATTGGATCAAGGATTTTGTATTGCTTGTGAGGGACATATAGAATGAGACCACAAAAAAACATACTTTTCGTTACTGAACTCAAGAATTGTTGTCTGTCAGTGAACTTAAGGTGATGGCAATACCTCTGAATTAAGGCTGCTTTTAGTCCAGATGCAGCTACATCCCCTCAGTGTTGTTGGTTGTCATCTATACATAGTGCAACTGATAATATCTCCAGGGACAAATCCTACTGAACAAATGATATGTGAATGCCCTGCCCTTCACGGGTAAGGTATCATTGGAACTGTTGGATAAATGGCTGAGTATGTGTGCACTTGAAGTTACTGCTAAATGGTGAGAATTGTGTTTGAAAGTAGATAATGATGCACTTTCTACCCTCTCAACTTTCATCCACAATAAATTAATACGTTGTAGAAAAACTACCATGATGCTGTTAATGACCATGGACTGAGTGCATATAGTAAGTGTTGGAGATGTCCTGCAACTGAGAGAGATTTTCTTTTATCTAATATAGTCTTGTTCCCATGTGCAACCAATGTGGCAAACATTAACTAAAGGAATTCATGTTACTCTTCCTGATTTGCATGATGTGAAGTTTTAGTTGTTTGGAATTCGGACACAATTAATTTGTCTCAAACTGAGTAATTTGTATAAGAAATGTCTTAACTATCATGGCATTAATCTTTAGCACTGGAAACTTTTATACCCGTTAATTGGAGGGAAACTTTACATATGATGTGCTACAGATTGAAAAGATGACTGATTTACATTTAGATATGAAATGGTGGAATGAATATTGGTCTTTAATATTGCATACATTGGACAGAGATGTGGCAAAGCTAATTTCATATTTCTTATGCTTGTGATTTATGTTCATTCAGATGACTTTGCATAATAAAGAGCTTTTCTGAAAAAAGCAATTTTTTTGTGTGTGTGTAGAATGTATTTGCTTCATTGGTTTTATAGACTTGCTTTTGTCGATCGTCAGCATTATGTTTCACTGTGTTTATCTGAATGCTGCTTTATTGGTGGTCAAACTGTGGTTGTTCAAAGATATGTACTTGTTTGCAGTTTAGCAGTGTAAGTGAATTGATATGAAGCATTCAAGTTACACTTCTAACTGGGAAATTTAGGCTTTGTTTCAAGGGCCAGGAGGGGCATTTAGGTTTGAGCAGCAGGAGGAGAGTGTTGTAGAAGCAGGAGTCACGTTTTTGGGTAAGGGAGCATTTAGGGGATTTATGTTTTGGGTATTGGAATGGTCATGTCAGATTATGTAGCAATTAGGAAATTTAGGTTTAGGGTGTGGGAGGTGAATTTTAGGGTTAGACAGCAATATGGGAATTGAGGTTTAGGTAAGTGGAGTAACAGAATGAGAGAGAGGCAGTGTTATTAAAACAAAGCCAACTTACATTGATGAAAAATTATCAAATGCAACATCAAAAAACTGAAATGGTATCTGTAAAACGTCCAGCTAGCCCACTCCTCCAAACATATTTAACACTTCTGCAACCCAGTCCTGCTAAACTACATAACCCTCCCAGAACCCTGACTCTAACTGTAACCCCCCTCTCACTCCCTAAATGTACATTTTATGATAAATGTTGAACTCTAACACTCCCTACCCACTCATAGGATTTATGCAAGTTTCAAGGTGATTTAGCCTTGTGTCTGTTAGCACCTGAAAAATATCCACCCTGTTGCTGTATCCCCCCCCTTCACAAGAAGGTCTAGGCCATGCAGTTCCAGGGTAAGTTTGAGGGTACACATCCAATCATCCAGGTTCTGTTTGAAGAATGATTATGTACCTCACCGCTTCACCTGCAGGGGCAGCTTATTTCAGAGATGTGGAGGCGCTGCATAACAAATCTGTATCTCCATCACATTCTTTTATCTGCTGATGAAGATTTATGTCCCTGGTTTTATGTGTATTATTGTTACATTCCACAGTGTTTAAAGTTGTAAAACACTCCATTAAATGAAATTTGTATTGTTTTAGATAAAATTTATTAATAGGGCTAATTAAAAAGTTCAAAATGCGGGGAATAATGGAGATCAGTCCAGTTCATTCACAAAAGACTTTCCAAAAGTACAAGTCACAGTTGCAGTATTCCTTCATACACAGATTTTCCAAAGTAAAAAAGTTCTCCCAGTCATCAGTATTATCAAAGGCTTTATTACACAGGCATGGTAACATCCCTTATGCCTATCCTTTTTCAGAATTCAGGAATACCTTCCGGATTTCAGATCTCAGGGGTACTTTCACAAATTTTCATAGAGACTCTTATCTGTTGTCCTCTGTCAGCTAGGACGCGTGAGTCTAATCTGCTCCATAAGTACTGTCCCTTATGTTTCCAGAGATGATGCTTATCATTGGTTGCTATGGAGAGCCCGTCTCTAATTTGCCTGCCTGCCTGCCTCCTCTCATAACTCTGCAGTTCCTTTCACCATTAGATCATTTGGTGAATGCAGGATTAACAGATGTAATACTGACCAGACGGTGTCCTGGGCTGCATCCTACATGAACTCCAAGAAGAGCTAAACCCAAACATAAAATTACTGTTCAATCTCAGCCTTACTACAGGATATGTACCCAAAGAGTGGCGTATAGCAACAGTGGTCCCTCTCCACAAAGGTGGTGCCTCAACGGATCCTGGAAACTATCGCCCCATAAGCCTGACTAGCTTGGTCTGCAAATCTATGGAAAGGATCATCATGGACCTCATAAATAAAGATATTGGGGACCTACAGACACTGGATCCTACCCAGTTCGGCTTTAAGGGCAGATCCTGCCTCTTAAACCTGGTCGATTTCTTTGAAACGGTCACCAAGGCCATTCATGAGGGGAAGGTGGTCCACACAGCCTACCTGGACCTCACAAAAGCCTTCGATACAATACCCCACTCGGGCATTATAGATAAGCTCACCAGCTTAAATATAAACCCCCTATGTCACTAGATGGGTTGCAAACTGGCTCAAGGACAGAAAACACATGGTTAGAATTGCTAGAGCCATGTCAGACTCGAAACCAGTTACAAGTGGCGTCCCACAAGGCTCAGTCCTGGGATCTCTCTTGTTCGGTATATATTTCTCGGAGGTACAGGCAAACACGGAAGGACTGTGGCTGATCAAGTTCGCAGATGACTGCAAACTGGGCGCCATAATCGACTCTCCAGCCGACACAAGCTTCCTCCAAAAGGGCCTCATAGAAACAGACAACTGGTGCCAGAACCATGGCCTCAAGCTAAACGTCAAAAAGTGTATAGTCATCCCCTTTGGCAAAAACAAAGTGCCCATAAATTACCACATAGGTGGTAATCCATTAAGTACAGAAGAAGTAAGGGACCCAAGTTGATAGCAATCTCTCATTTGACAACCACGTGGCCAAAGTGGTTAGAAAAACATTTTATATAGCCCACCTAATCATGAAGGGATTCACATCTAGATCAGGGGAGGTCATTGTGCCTCTTTACTCATCCCTCATCAGGCCCATAATTGAGTACAATGCCCTTTTTGGGATGTACCTTACCAGACACCTGCAGCAACTGGAAAGACCCCAAAAGTACCTCACCAAGAGGATCAAAGGGCTCAAACAGATGCCATATGCTGCCCAGTTAAAGAAACTCCAGCTCTACTCAGTGGCATACCGCCTGTTCAGAGGCAATCTGTGCCTGACGTATAAAGCCATGTCCAACCCGGAATTAATGGACATGCTGCACCTCAGAAAATCCAAATCCCTTCGAGCTACGCGCTCGAGAGACTTGAACCTCAGCACTGAAATAAATAGGACATGCTGGAGGGATAGATTCATAACCCAGAGGCTTCCTTCACTCTGGAATAAAATCCCAGTCCAGGTTAGGCAGAGTCCCTCATTGACTCTCTTCAAGAGGAATCTTGATGAGTGGATGGGAGATCATAGGTTTAGCCGGGTATCACTTCTGTGTCACTGTTAGACAGAGGCACAGTATACGAACCTCGAAAAAGGGCATAGCAAAATTAATTTAAAATGGGTGGCGAAAGCCAAACACACTCTGGCTAGGCTTATAAATGCCCTAGGGCAGATAGCCTAGTATGAACCTATGTATTGCTTTTTCCACACACACGGATCTCTCTCTTTCTTTTAATATAGATAATATAATGTGTAATATGTATCGTTTCAGTTGCATGTACCTCAGTGTGCCTTAGGTATTTTGGGTAGTGCCCTCTTTTTTAATATTACAGATAGAAGTAAAATTGTTATGAAGAAGAAAAAAATTCCAACTAATTTTATCCTAAGAGCTCCTGAGTTATGCAGAGCAGGCATCGTAGTCTTTGACATAGATAACTGAAAATTAACAAAACACAGGTTTGGACTTGAGAGACAGCAGAATTTGCTAATAATTCTATAAATAATAGTGACTTTGGGAGAACTTTTTAAATTGGGCAGTCATTTTTTTCAGCACTTGAGTCCCATTTGTTTTATTTAAAGAATTATCCTGTGGAGGATGTGCCCTGGTGGGGCCACCTGTACAACTCCCAACTCTTCATAAGTTAGTACCAATTTGAATAATCCTATATATTCTAGCCATGCATCTAAGGAAGTGTTGCAGATAGGTTTACTTCCTTTCTGAAAGCACCACACTACTAATCTCTGTAAGAAATTTAAGTGAACTCCTTAGATAATCAGGACTTAACTTGAAGGGTGCCAAAGTGTTAACACTGTTTAATATGCAAGGTAAGTTCTGATGTTCATCATATTGATCACTGCTGCAGTAACCTTAGCTATATGGGTTATGTTCTTCCAGGGATATAACAGATGTCCAATTTCCAAAGCCTCAGAGAGTCTTCCATGCACCCAAGCTGTTGTCACCTCAAGCTGAGCTGAATAAAAAGATGTTTGGGCACAAGGCCCTTCAGAGCTTTACTTCCGCTGAAGAGTATGCTCCTCTGAGGCTTTCGAGGATCTGCAATAGGCTTGTACTTTCGTTTGCTGGGCAGATAAAATTCCCTTTGGGGAAAAACTTCCATTTTCTTAATTTTGTTAATGTTTTATTATGTTCCTCAACAGGAAAGTTATTTTAAAGCTAGTAGTGTTAAGTTTTAATGGACTGTAATGGACTTTTCAACTGGGCTCTCATTTTTTTCTGTCAATTTAAAAGTGGTGTAAAGTAACTGAAAACATTTATTCTGTGGGGAAATTGTGTTTTAATTTACTTTTGTGAGGATGGCGTAGTGGATTAAAGTGCTTTTTACTGTTTTTTTTTCTTTCTGTCAAAAAAATAACTTTTGTGGACTGGTAGTGTTTACCAGGAATTGCTGCTCATCTTCCTTGAGGGAAAAGGCACCATTTTTAATTTGACTGTGGAACAGACCACTGGTTCTGTGGTCCATCCTTACTTCAGTCACAAAAAGAAGAGATTAAGCAAACAGCCTTTGCTACCACAGCAGGGTATCAATTTGCCTCATTTGCAGGTGAGTAACTGTATTGTGGCCATTTGTTGTCCCTCAGACCACTTATATTTTACCCTAGATCCTTCTGGTGTAGCTTCTACAGCCACTATGGACTGGGGGTTAACCACATCTTCTGCAGCAGTTGGGGGGGGTCCCTTCAGTGGCACCGGAGAGCCACTCTTGTTGGCCCTGGGAGGGGGGTACAGGGAAGTTTTCCATGGTTTGTCAGAATGATCTGACCATCCCTGGGGAAGCTGCTGCTATTAGTAACGCAGTTGGTTCCATTTTTCCTGACAAAAAGAAACAAAAAAAAAAAAAGCATGTGTCTACTCCTCCTCAATTTTCTTTGGATAGGAGTAATTTACTGGGTCTGGCTCAGGGTTTCATTCAAGACTATTGATTCTTGTAAAGTAGTTTCTGGTAAAAGAAAAAGGGATTCCTGTTTTCCTGAAGTGATTCAAGATTATGAATCTGAACAGGATGATGCAGGGACGGATACATTTTTTCCCCTCAGATTTTGGATTCGGACTCTGAGGAGATTTCAGTTTCTGATTCTCCCTGTGGGTGGTTCTCTTTCTCTGAAACTATTGTAAGAATGTGACTGTTTTTAGTGGGAAAACGCTGAGGTTTCTCAGTCCCTCATAAAACACTGTGAGTTGTTACAGAAGGATTTTCCAGAGCCTAAACCCATTCTTCCAGTTCAGTCTGCTTTAGAGGATGTGTGTTACTGCCTGCAGTTTTCTTGGTAGTCGACCAGCTGCCTCTTTTTACATAATTCCTAAAACCGACCCAACAGCTGTAGCTTTAGTTGATCCCAGTGCTACTAAGTACTTGGTTAATTCCAATCCTACATTTTCTAATAAGATTGGGAAAAATATTGATGGGTATAGGAAAAAAAGTGTATACTTCTGCAACTTTGATTTTCAGAATTTTGAATTGTCAGGCTCATACTTTAGATTGTCTTAGCTGACAAATTGTGAAAGTATGAGGAATGTTTTATCTGCATTTTCTTCTTTTGAGGAAAAATCTGCTTTAAATAACTTAGTTTCTTCTACTGCAGATGTCAATGCTCATGTACAGTGTGTGTGTGTATGACTCTGTTGATACTTCTTCCAGAAATATGGCCACAAGTACTGTTTTGAAGAGATTTGCATGGCTGCATTTTCAGAACCTCCCAGATGATGATAAAATGAGAAACTTGCTTAGGATAGAGATTTCATGTTTGGTCCCTCAGCTGCAGAGGTGGTCAAAAAGTGTGATAAAAGGGACAATCTGGTCCAGGGAATCTCTTAAGATTTTTCAGCCCTCCTTTTCCAAATTTACTCCAAGTTTTGGTTGAAAAAAAAAAAAAAAAAGGACTAAACGGATTCACTTTGGAACATTGAAATACCATAAGCTTGACATTCAAAACATTGAGACCAAAATCTTAAAAGTTCATTATGCTGAAAGTTCACAATGCCAAATGTCAAAATGTTGAATCGGCTGTGTCAACACTGTTATTATGTGCAAATTGGTTGCTGTGGCTTTCCGATGTGTTATGTTGTAGTATAGTAAGTATGAAGGGAACATGACAGAGGCTACCGGTGAAACTCTGTGTATCGGAGAGATATATAGTAATGTATAGTGTTTTCTCAGTGAAGTAGCTTCTAAGAGAAGGTTGAGGATAGATTTTTATCCCTACTATCCCCACTAGCCAAAATAATGGAAAAATGTATCCACCAACAATTTCTCAACCACATTCTCCAACACAACCTTCTAGCAGACTGTCAACATGGTTTTAGACCATTCCACAGTACCACCACTGCTCTCCTATCGTTTACAGACTGCATTAATATACACCGTAACAATAACATGCTCTCCGCTGCTCTTTTCATTGACCTCTCTAAGGCTTTTGATATGGTCAATCATCAAATACTACTTAACCTACTCAACTCATTCTCACTTGACACACAAGCATTACTCTGGTTCAAATCCTATATTCACAATCGACAGCAGGCTGTCCTTTGGGATAATAACCTATCCATGCATCTCCCTGTTACCCTTGGTGTCCCTCAGGGCTCCATCCTAGGACCTCTACTCTTCTCCCTATTCATTAACAACCTTTCTACTAATTTACCTGTACCTACTAGCATTCAATATGCAGATGACTCCACTTTGATTTGTAAAGCTAAAACTTCATCTGAACTCCAAACCATCACCCAAACAGTATTCAACCAAGTTGAAAACTGGTTCCAACAACGCCACCTCCTCCTCAATGCCAAAAAAAACAAACTATTGCTATTTACTCCAACTATTAAATCCACCCCATTAGACTTCTCTATTACATCCATCGATGGTTCAATCATAGCTCCCGACCCAACTACAAAACTCTTAGGGGTATTGATTGACCACAACCTGAACTTTGACACTCATATCAATGCCACCATCAAAACTGTCAACAGAAAACTTGGATCCTTATATAGGATAAAATCTTTTCTCACCCCAGAAGCCAGAACTACTATTGCCAGACGCATCTAATCTCCACACTCTTTTATGCCTCTCCAATTTATACTAATCTTTCCAAAAGTAACCTAAACAAGTTGTCTACTTCTTACAACAATATTGCCAGGTTTGCTACTGGGTTCTCCTTCAGAACACATCACTGTCTAAACCTAAAACTTCTAGGATGGCTTGAACTAAATAACCAACTAAACTTTCAACAACTCTCCATTATCCATAAAATTCTACACCAGCCTAGTAATACTCCTATTCTCAGTAGCCTCATCTCCCCCTACACAAACCTCACTAACCTTCGCTCAGCAAATAAACTACTAGTTACCACCCAGAAATCCCACAACAGGGCAGGTGATTCACTTTTCTTGAATACAGTGGGGAAGATCTGGAACAAGCTTCCCACTAAACTTACATCTCTTTCATCATTAACACTCTTTAAAAAAACAACTAAAAACACAATGGCTATGTCCTTGTACTAACCCCCCACCTTATCCGTACTCAATCAGACCTCCTCCTTCACCCACACCATTGCAGCATTAGCATTTTTACCCCTGCTTCCCTCCCTTACATCCTATTTCCCAGCATGCATCACTGAGTATTTCTCCTCACTACACTACCTTCTCATGTACTTTTATCTTTCCACCCTGCACTTTTACTTTTCTTTTCTTTCATTATGATTAAGTTTTCTTCCTCTTATACATATCCTCCCTAATTTCTCCTACTTCCCTGTATTATACACATTTTATATCCCTTTTATATCTTTTGAAAAGCACATCCTACCCAACTTACTAACGTTGAAGCTCTATCTCTTTCCCTTGGTAATAATCACTGTATTTTTACCCTTTTTCAACTCATTTCTCAATTTCTGTATCTTCTTTATTTCTGTATAACTGAAGTTGATGAAATAATTCTGCAAGCATATTCACCTTAGCTACATTATATAATGTATTTATCTTGTTTTGGCACTAGCCTGATGTTAACTAGTTTAAAGTGGAGCTTTTCTCCCCGGGCCTCTACTGAAAATGGACATGTACCCAGCTAGACTAGCCCGGTCAACAAATGTAAAATAAATGTAAAATAAATAAATAAAAATAAAATAAAAATTTTTACAATTTAAACAGGCAACCATGAAGCCACGGAGTGATATGTATGCAATTTTGTTCTGTGTAGTGTGATCTCGGAGTTGATATATTCAAGTAGCAGGGGTGTGGCGGGCTTGCCTTCCTGCTTATATTTGGAGAAGTTTAATATAGTTTATTTGTTTCTGTATGTTGTATGTGGTGGAATATATTAAATGTTGGGTTACTATGTTTTTTCACGGTCATGGGAATCAGTCTTTTCAGGTTTCGGTGTATTGAACTTTCAAGATTTTGGGCTCAATATTTTGAATTTTAGGCTTATGGTATTTTGATGGTCCAAAGTGAATCCAGATAAACAGCCTGAGCAGTATGCAGATAAACAGACATGTAAGAAGAAATGGCAAGGGGGGGGGGGTCCAGCAAGAAATCTTGAACCTCCCAAACCCAAGGACAGCCCAACAAGTTTGAAAGACAGTTGAATACACCTTGGGAACCTCTTCTATCATGGTCTCCTTTACTTATAGAATGTCTGAATCTCAGTTTTTCTCTTTGGTAACAGTTTCAGACAAATGGATTCTGGAACTCATTCATCAAGGTTACAGATGGCAATGGGAAGAAATTCCTGCTGGCCAGGGGGTCATTCCTCAACCTCCAAATCAGATTATTTTGTTACCACTGGTTCAGCACATACTGTCCCAAGGAGTGATAGAACCAGTTCCCCTTTCCCAGGTGGGGAAGGGTTTTTATTCAAGGATGTTCCTAGTGCCAAAGAAAGAAAATTTTGGAGACCAGTTCTGGATATTTCTTTCCTAACCTGTTTATGATAGTGCTGAATTTCAAAATGATGTTTCCTTGCAACAATAGACTTAAAAGATGTTTATCATCACATCCATATTCATACAGACTTCAGACATTTCTTAAGGTTTTGTGTGTCTGATCATATTGGTCCTGTGCCTTACCCTTTGGACCATCCACTGCACCAGGAGTGCTCACAAAGTATCTAGCTCCACACATGGTATTCACATGTTTCCACATTTAGAAAACTTGCTTGTATTTGCAGTCTTTTTGAAAGTGTCAGGAATCTCTTTCTTGAGTTAGAGATCTCTTACACAAGATGGGATTCCAAGAGAAAATTCAGAAGTCTTTCTTGACTCCTTTACACAGGATTATGTTCCTGGGATGTCATCTTGACACCTCAGTTTGAAGAGCTTTTCTTCCACAGAAGAAAATAGATCTTTATCTAGACCTATTTCTATGGTTTTCAACTCGGACTTCAGTCACTGTGAGGGAATACGTCAGGATTTTGGGTCTCATGGCATCTGTGATTCTCATGAAACCCCTGGTAAAACCCCACTTGAGCAAGATACAGTGGTATTCGAAATCTTTTTCATCCCAGCATCAACACCCTTTATCTTTTCAAATACCAGTGCTGTGGTTTGTCGGTGGAAATAATAGATATCCTTAAATCCAGGTCTCCCCTTCTCTCTCTGTCCCTGCTGCAAAGCAGTCAGTCACCATAGACACTTCATACTTTGTTTGGTGAGCAGTTTGAGGAGGACTAAAAGTGCTGGGGGGAACACTAAAGACA